>NC_061853.1:36236285-36243785 GCF_019202785.1 Penaeus chinensis
GTGGGAAGCAGGTGGAGAGAGGGGAAGGGAAGAGAGAGAGGGAGAGAGAGAAGGAGAGAGAGAGAGAGAGAGAGAGAGAGGGAGAGAGAGAGAGAGAGAAGCAGACAGAAAAAAAAATAGATAGATAAAGAGAGAGAGGGAGAGAGAGGGAGAGAGGCGAATGGAATAGAAGAGAGGGAGAGAGAGAGAGAGAGAGAGAGAGAGAGAGAGAGAGACAGAGAGAGAGAGAGAGAAGCAGACAGACAAATAGATAGATAAAGAGAGAAAGAGAAAAAGAGGTAGGGAGAGAAGGGAAATGAAGAGAGAGAGAGAGAGAGAGAGAGAGAGAGAGAGAGAGAGAGAGAGAGAGAGAGAGAGAGAGAGAGAGAGAGACAGAGAGAGAGAGAGAGAGAAGCAGACAGACAAATAGATAGATAAAGAGAGAAAGAGAAAAAGAGGTAGGGAGAGAAGGGAAATGAAGAGAGAGAGAGAGAGAGAGACAGAGAGAGAGAGAGAGAGAGAGAGAGAGAGAGAGAGAGAGAGAGAGAGAGAAAGAGAGAGAGAGGGAGAGAGAGAGCGAAATGCGGATACTTAGGGGAAAGGTGAAAGGAAGGGAGAGAGAAATGGGACGTAGAAGAAGCAATGGCAAGAGTAAATGACGGTGAGCGGTAATTACACACGCGAAAAAAAGGAGAAAGAGAAAGACAAAAATGCAAAACATGATAAAGAGACACAGAAAAGAAATATATAAAATCTGGAGCGTTTGACACACACACACAAAAAAAAAAAATGCACATAATTCAAACAACTACAAACAAACACAGCACGAAACAAAAATCCCACGAAACAACGAACAACAATAAAGAATAAAGCCAAACGAAAACCAACTAAACGAAAGGTAGAAAAGAAGAAAATGAAAGATCCACCGCCAGCGCGCGTCGCCCCCCCCCCCCTCCCGCCCCCCCGTCCCCATGCATACGTGGGAGCGTGCACATGTATATGGGAATTTTCGCGAGAGCCAGGAAGAGAGTGAGAGAAAGGGGACATTTACTCCGCCACGCCGAGGGGAACAGAGGGGATGATAGTGCCAGAGCTCGGGTCAAGGTAGTGGCTGTGCCGGCGTGACCCCTCGCTCCCTGAGGGGTCGTGGGACACTACAGAGGGACGTAAAGGATGCCATTCTTTTACATCCTTCACCTGAGGGATGCTCAGTGACACCCGAGTTTGCGTCGCCGGGAAAGGGACAGGGGAGCCTTGTGCTGGGGTTGGGAGGGGCGGGGGGGCCTTGTGCTGGGGTTGGGAGGGGCGGGGGGGCCTTGTGCTGGGGTTGGGAGGGGCGGGGGAGCCTTGTGCTGGGGTTGGGAGGGGCGGGGGGGAGTAATTTGTGTAGAGGTGTTCGTATTTCATGATTATCATGATTGATATTAGTATCCATATTCTAACAGTTATCATTAGTGTTATTATTTTCATTATTATTATTATTATTGTCACTATTGTTATTTTTTTATCCTTATTTTGTCAATATTATTATAAGCATTATTATAATAATTATCATTATTAGCATCATAATAATGATAATAGTAATAATAATAATTACTATTTTTATTATGATAATAGTAATAATAATTACTATTATTATTATTATTATCATTATCATTGTTATTATTATTATTATTATTATTATTATTATTATTATTATTATTATTGTTATTATTATTATCATTATTGTTTTATTATTATTATCATTATTACTTTTATTACTATTATTGTTTTATCATTATGATTATTATCATTATAATCATTATCATCATCATCATTAATATCATTGTTATCATTATTATCATCATTATTATTATTACTACTATTATTATTATTATTATTATTATTATTATTATTATTATTATTATTATTATTATCATTATTATTATTGTTAGTATTTTTTATCATTATTATTATTATCATCATTGTTAATATTACAATCATTATTATCAACATTATTATTACTACTATTATTATTGCTATTATCATTATCATTATTATTTTTATTATTATCATTATTATTATTATCATCATCATCATTATAGTTATTATCATTATTATTATCATTATCATTATTATTATCATTATCATTATTATTATTACTATTTTTAATGAAAATTATCATTATTACCATCATTGTTTTTTATTACCATTATTTTGACTATTACCATTATTATTATTCTCATTATTTTTGTTATTATTTTCATTGTCTCTGTTACCATTAATATAATATTTTACCGTTGTTATTATTATTATTATTATTATTATTATTATTATTATTATTATTATTATTATTATTATGTCGTTGTTGTTTTTTATTAACATAATAATTAATTTCTAAATTATTATTATCATTATCATGATTAACATTATTTGTATCATCATTATCAACATTTCATTATTATTATGGTTGTTATTATTATCATTATTACCATTATTATAGCTTTATCATTATTATCATTATTATTACTATTATAATTATTATTATTACTACTATCATTATTATTATCATAATTATTATTATTATTATTACTATGACTATTACTATTATTGTCATTATCATAATCATTATTGTTATTATTGTTACCATCTTTATTATTATCAAAATCATTATTATTATCTTTGTTATTATCATTATCATAATTTTCATTATCATGATTAATATCATCATCTTTTTATTATAATCTTAATTAATTTTCATTATCATAAACATTCATTTTATATATATATATATATATATATATATTAGTATCATCATTATTAAGACATTATTGTTATCACTGTTCATATCATCTTTACTATTATTTTTATAATTATTATCGTTAGTAGTAATAGTTATTAATAATATTACTTTCACTACCACTGCTATCATTATTGTATTTTATCCTTATCATAATATCATTATTGTCATTATTTTATTATCATTATCATTACTATTTGATTATTATCATTATTATTATCATTGTTATCATTTGATTATTATCATTATTATCATTTGATTATTATCATTATTATCATTATTATATCATCATCATTTTTATCATCATTATCATAAACATTACCTTTACAATCATTATCATTATTATCCTTATTACTGTCATGGTATCACCATTACCATCATTTCATCCTTATCAATCTTATCATCACTGTCATTATCATTATCATAAGTATTGTAATTATAAATATCATTGACATTGCTATTATGACCATCACTTTTTTCACAATGCCGTATTTACATATATACCTAATGTCATCAGTAAATATGTACAATAAGAGGGTTATCTTAGCCTTAAAGATTTATCTAAAGAAGGTGTAGCCAAAGATTTCACGAACCTGGCGGAGTTCCACGGACACTGACGTACTTGATATCCCTCTTGCTACTGATAACATGAAATATTGGCGAAGTTGCGTGATTCAAAACTTGTTTAACAGATCTTGCCGCAGGTAAATCCTAGGCTTGATCACAGGCGGATTGTAAAGCTGACACAACATAATTTGTCGGAGGCAGAGAGTGTGGGGACTCACTCGCTCATTGATGTTGTTGCATATTATTGTTGACAACCTTATAAAGAATACTTAAAGTCGAGAGAACATCGACAACATTGTTGATATCCGTGTTGAAGCTACATCTCTCACGGGTTTCCCTTGCAAAAATCTGATAACCATAAAATTACATCCTCTCAGGCCCCCACAACAAGGCAGTAGACCTACGTGTTTTTTCCGAACGCAGAATATCCCACGGCAAACACGGCGGAGCTTCAAGGGAAAGGGTGTGGTTGCTGTCGATTTAGGCTGTGATGTAGATTTCTTTGGCAGCTGTGTCCCTAAATTACAGTTATTCATCACAAAAAGGAATGTAATACAGTCTTTATGTGAGTATATATTTGAAATATAATATAACAACATACACACCCCACAAACACAACAGATATATATATATAATAATTCTCTCTCTCTCCCCCTCTCGCTCTCTCCTCTCCTCCTCTCTCTCGTCTCTCTTTTTTTTTCTTTCTCTCTCTCTCTCCTCTCTCCTCTTTCTCTCTCCCCCTCTCTCTCTCTCTCTCTCCTCTCTCTCTCTCTCTCCTCTCTCCCCTTCTCTCTCTCCCCCCTCTCTCTCTCTCTCTCCCGTCTCTCTCCCCTCTCTCCTCTCTCTCTCTCTCTCTCTCTCCCCCTCAGTCCCCTCTCAATTCTGTTTCTCTCTCAACCTTTCTATCTTTCTCTCTCTCTCACTCCCTCCTTCTGACCACCGGCCTATTGTCCCACCCCCTTTATTGCCCCCATCACCCCCCCCCCCCCCTATTGCCCATTAGTAACGCAAAACCTCATTGGCCACAAATTTCTATTATCCTTTGTGTGGCGAGGAAGCAGAAGGGAAAATGAGGAGGAGGAAATCCCGTTGTCATGGCAACATCTGCCGATTCGAAAACAACAGAAACGCTTCACTTCCGCGCAAGAAAGGCGTCGGGTCGAAGCGGCTGCGTCGTGCTGCGGGTTCGTCACGCGAGCGGCGTGACACACGCAAACACACACACACGCGTGTTTCTCTGAACATAAAAACACACACACACACACACACATACATATAATCCACAAAGTGTAATATATATATATATATATATATATTATATATATATAATTATATACATACATGTATATATAAATATAATATTATAATATAATATATATATAAATGGTGTTATATATGTATATATATATGTAATAATATACATGTATGGATTATGTATTATATACATATGTATACATATATAAATCCTTTCATATACAGTTTATCCACATCCACACAAAAAAGAGAGAAAAAAATGCATCAGATTTGCCACTTCATCCCAGCAGCATCAGTAGTCAATCCCAGCACTCTAAATTTATGGCCCCCCTTGCCCCCCTCCCCCTCTCTCTCCTCTCCAACCCCCCACACCTTTCCCCGTCAAGCGGGATCTTGATACCAAAAATTCCCCACCGCCCCTCCTACCCCCCTCCCCTCGCCCCTCCTCGCCCTTCACCCCACGTATCTTCTGCGTTTGAAAAGGGAAAAGGAGAAGGAGGAGAAAGAAGGAGGAATAACACACACAACCACACACGCACATACACACATACACAATCACACACTCACACACACGCAAACACACACACACACATAACACACACACAAACAAACACACACACAAACACACACATAAACACGCACACTCACACACAACAGCGCTGAGCCAGTTTCTATTAAGCTTTTATTCTGTTCTTTTTACCTTTCCCTCTCTCACACCTTTTCTCTTATTATTTCCCTTTCTCCTCGGTTCGAGGGTACGGAGGGAGGGTGGCAGGAGGGGGAAGGGAGGGGGGAGAAGAAGGGAAGGGGGGTGGTAGGGGGCATGAGGGAGGAGGGACAAGAATGAAAGAAAAGAGAGAGAGAGAGAGGGAGAAAGATGGAGTGATGGAAGGGAGTGGGGTAGGGGGGAGAAGAGAGTAGGGGAGGGAGGCCTCTATTCCCCCTCCCCCCCTCCCGACAGCGTAGATAATTTGTTAGCACAACTCAAGAGTGTTAGTTCGGGAGGTCAACATCATCAAGGGAACATTAACGTCAGAGTGTGGTGTGTGTGTACTTGTGCTCATTGTCAGGACCTCCCCATTGAGAGCCTGACGCAGTTCCATTGATGTCTCTCTTTCTCTCTCTCGCTCTCGCTCTTTTTTCTCTCTCTCTCTCGCTCTCGCTCTCATTCTCTCTTTCGCTCTCGTTCTCTCTCTCTCTTTCTCTCTCTCGCTCTCTCTCTTTTTCTCTCTCTCTCTCTCGCTCTCGCTCTCATTCTCTCTTTCGCTCTCGTTCTCTCTCTCCTTTCGCTCTCCTCGCTCGCTCTTTCTCTCGCTCTCTCTCGCTCTCTCTGGTGTTTTCTCTCTCTCGCTCTCGCTCTTGCTTTCTCTCTCTTCTCTCTCTCTCTTTCTCTTCTCTCTTCTCTCTCTCTCTCTCTCTCTCACTCTCTCACTCTCTCTCTCTCTCTTCTCTCTCTTCTCTCTGTCTCTGTCTCTCGCTCTCTCTTTTCTCTCCTTCTCTCTCTCTCTCCTCTCTCTCTCTCTCTCGTTCTCTCTCTCTCTCTCTCTCCCTCTCCTCTCTCTCTCCTCTCTCTCCTCTCTCTCTCTCTCTCTCTCTCTTGTCTCTCTCTGTCTCTCTCTCTCTCTCTCTCTCTTCTATCTATCTATCTATCTATCTCGCTTTCTCTCTTTCTATCTCTCTCTCTTTCTCTCTCTCTCTCTTTCTCTGTCTCTCTCTCTTTCTCTCTCTAATGAATGTGTATAAAATGACAGTTTGCTTCAGTGCGATGTACTTTCATCGAATAATGATAGCAATGATAATTATTATTATCATGACTACTATTATTATTGTTATTATCATTATTATTAGCATCATTATTATCACAGTAATAATAATAATGATCGATGGTGATGATGAGATTTGTAATATGATGCACGTGCGCGTCGTTATTCTTGTCATTATCATCATCATTATTATTATTATCTTTAGTATTATTACTTTCAGTATTATCATTCATTTTCATTATCACTATGACTTCATTATCATCATTATTATTATTGATGTTGTTACTGTTATTATCATTATCATTATCGTTATTATTAACATCCTCATTATCATTATTGTTATAATCTTTTTCCTTTTATCATTATTACTTATTATTTATTTATATATTATCAATTATCATTTATTTCAAGATATATATTTCCTAACTTTATTATATCAACAAAAGGAAGATGAAGATGGAAGAGAGTGGAATAGAAGAGGAAGAGAGGAAAGGAAGGAGAAAGAGGAGAGAGAGGTGGAGAAGGAAAAGATGTACGAAAGATAAACATAAATGAAACAAAGATAAAAAGAAAGAGTGATAAAAAAAGGGAATAATATAAAGAAGAAGAAGAAATGGGACGAAGAGAATGGGATTGAAAAACCATGTCTTAATTACACATTCCCCCCTCTCTCCCCCCCTCTCCCTCTCCCTCTTTCCCCTCTCTCCCCTCCCCCTGCCCCTCTCCATCCCCCTCCTCCCTCTTCTGCACTCTCCTCCCCCTCCCCCTCCCCCTCTCCCTTCCTCCCTCCATCTCCCTCTTTCCCCTCTCTCCCCTCCCCCAGCCCCCCCCCCCCCCGTATCTCTTCTTCTCCCTGTCTCTTTTATTCCTTCGTGGCCTTCTGTGTGGCGGTCTTTAATCGTTTTATTTTTTTTTTTTTTCGTTGTCTCTCCCCCCCCCCCCCCACCCTTCACTTCGTTGGCCTTGATCATTGTCTAATCTTTTTCGAAAAGGAGTGAAATTGGGCTTCCTCCTCTTCTTGCGGGCCTACCCTCCCTCTCCTCTCCTCTCCTCCCCCCCTCCCTCTGCCCCCCCCCCCCCCCCATATGTAATCACCACCTTCTCTTTCTTCTCTTTCTCTTCTCCCTTTTCTCATCCTTCTTCTCCCCTTTCTTATCT
>NC_061853.1:36248785-36251285 GCF_019202785.1 Penaeus chinensis
ATTCTAAAAGCATCATTTTCTCTAATCTTAACAAGAAAGAAAGATGGCGGTTTAGAGTCATTTTTCTCAGAAAAGAAAACGTCTGATAAAGTGCGATTTAATTTCTTTTTTTGAAATCTCGAAGAACAAGTTATGGAGACGTTTATATGTGAATATTAAGGAAACGTGAAGATATGGAAAGCAGATAAGAAGAACAAAGATAACCAGGCGTAAACCTTTCTCTTCCTAATCTTCTTTTCTCTCCTTTCTTGGTCTTCCCTTGTCTCTCTTTTCTTCATCTCTTTCCCTCTCTTTCTCACCTTTCGTCCTCCCTGATTCTTAACTCCAGTTCTCTCTCCCTTCTTCGTTCTTCCATTATTCCCCAGCCTCTTTTTCTTAGTCTCCATTGTCTTCCAATTCCTCACTTTCTCCTCTTCTTTATGCTTTCTCTTCCCTCTGACTTTCACTTCATTTTCCTTCTCCTCCCCCTTCTCTCTTCATCCTTCTCTGTATCTCCTCCATCATCGAAAAGGGAATCGTTTCTCTTCAGCGCGGCTTAAAAGGGGATATTAGAGGTCGGTAATGCGTGTGTGAGAGTGATGGGATGAGGAGAGAGAGAGAGAGAGAGAAAGAGAGAGAGAGAGAGAAAGAGAGGGGGAGAGAGAGAGAAAGAGAGGGGGAGAGAGAGAGAGAGAGAGAGAGCGAGAGGGAAAGAGAGAGAGAGAGAGAAAGAGAGAAAGAAAGAGGAGAAGAGAGAGAGAGAGAGAGAGAGAGAGAGAGAGAGAAAGAGAGGGGGGGGAGAGAGAGAGAGAGAGAGAGAGAGAGAGAGAGAGAAAGACAGAAAGAGGAGGAGAAAAGAGAGAGAGAGAGATCCACGCATGCGCACTGCAGAGCCCGTCTCAATGGCACCTAATCAGCGTGCTCCTCAAAAGGGCGTTTTAACCGGAACGAATAACCTCGGTATCAGTTCCCCCCTCCTTTTACCACCTCCCCCCCCCTACACCCCCCCAACTTCATCCTGATTGCTGTGGGTTCTCGGCGTAGGACCCCCCCTCCCCCCCCTCCCCGACCGCCTCTATGCTCGACTCCACACCTCCCATCACCTGACCCCCCCCCCCCCTCCCCTCCCCCCTCCACCGCCGGATCTCCTGTGGATCACATCTGTAAGGGAGGGGGAGGAGGAGGGGGAGGGGGAGGGGGTGGGGGGGAAGGTCATTAGTTCCTCAGGTCACACTACCGAACCGAACCCCGGATCGACTTTCTTTGTTGACATGTTTAGCACGTGTTTCGCAAACACACACAGATACACACACACACACACACAGATACACACACACACACACACACACACAGATATACACACACTACACACACACATACACAGCTATACACATACGCACACACACCTATCTACAGTTGCATAAGCTCGCACAAAAAATCACGTAATGATGCATAGCTAATTACATCATACACGTAGAATGAGATTTATGAATAGCATATGTACGTTATGCAAATGACATCGTCTATATACCTCGTCATAAACATTCATTCAGCTGTCATAACTACATTTCTTGGCAAGAATTTATACTCTTGTTCGACAATGAAAACCTCATTACATGATATGAGACTTAAATTACTTTTCATTACCTCGAGATAAACATTTGCATATTAAAGACTGATAGAAAGTAAGGAGTAATTGAATTGCGTGTTGAATAAATTAGAAATTAATGTTTTCTTGATTTTTTTTTATCTTGTTTTTCTTTTTTTTGCATTTTCCTTGTTGTGTTGTTCATATAAGCAGACATTTTTGTTAATATGTGTACAGAGAGAGTGGACCATATCGGTGACTGTGTATCCATTTGCGTAATTGATCTGGATTTCTCTTATTCGTCCTTTTCTTCTCTCTCTCTCTCTGTTTCTCTCTCTTTCTTTCATTCTCTCTCTCTCTCTCTCTCTCTCTCTCTCTCTCTCTCTCTCTATCTATCTATCTATCTATCTATCTATCTCTCTCTCTCTCTCTCTCTCTCTCTCTCACTTAATCTCTCCTTCCCCCTCCCCCTCCTTCCCTTCCCTCATCCGTCTCGCTGGAGAAGGAATCGAAGGTGTCAAACCAGGCCATCGGGCCGCCAGAACAGCAGTCCTTCCCGTGATGAATCTGCCCCCGCGGCCCGAGCGAGTGGGAGCCGCCGCCGCCGCCGCCGCCGCTCACCCGGGCTCCGCGCGGGGTCTGACGGGTGCCGTGTTATGACGCGACGGGTAACGCGGCCGAGGAGTATAGACGGAACAACCGTGTCCAATGTGGCTCCATCAGAATGTCATTAGATCCGCTTTCCGACGCGGCAAAGAGGATTGGAACTTCTTTGGTGGGAGGAGCTGACGCGCCATGACGACTCGCCTAAATGAGATCTCGAGGTGAACATTGAGAATGGGGAGCTTATAACGTTGGGCTTCGCTGATGCGTTGGAATAGTTATTTGGAGGCCAGTTGCTTTCCCTATGAAGGTAGGTCGAGGGGATTAGAG
>NC_061853.1:36258785-36263785 GCF_019202785.1 Penaeus chinensis
AGAGAGAGAGAGAGAGAGAGAGAGAGAGAGAGAGAGAGAGACAGACAGACAGACAGACAAACAGACAGACATATAAACAAAGATAAAAACAAAAAATAGAAACTAAACCAAAACATACGGTAACATACAAAGGTATAAAAACAGAGAAAGAGAGAGAAAGAGAGAGAGAGAACGAGAGAAATAAGAAAGAGAAAAAGAGAGAAAGAAAGAAAGAGAAAAAGAGAGAAAGAAAGAAACAGAGAAAGAAAAAGAGAGAAAGAAAGAAACAGAGAAAGAAAAAAAGAGAAAGAGAAGGATAAAGAGAGAAAGAAACAGAGAAAGAAAAAGAGAGAAAGAGGAAGAGAGAGAGAGAAAGAAAGAGAGAAAGAGAGAGCCAATCCACAAGCCCATCTCCCTACAAAGACGAATGCGATTGGATGCACACTTCCTCAAGATGCCCCGCTGTGTAATTTTGGTGTCACGTGTCAGGTCACGCGGTCACTCGAGGCTGATATGTCACAGGTCACGGGAAAGTGAAGAGGGCTGTCCGTTGCAGATGCGCCCTGTCAGTTTCATTTCTTTTAGTATACTCGTGGACCATAGGACGTTATAAAGTGGGTTATATTTTGTTTGGAAAGATTGTTAAATTTTGAATTGTTTCGTTATTTGGCATTTGTTTTTTTTTTTTATATTAATATATTTATGCATTATATTCATTCATCTTGTTTATCTTCATTTCTATTATTTCCGCGTCTGTCTGTCTGTAGTTGCATATACAGGCAAATAGCATGATTCACTCAGATTGATCAGATAGACTGATTTAGTAAGATAGATTTGCGTAGAAACGGATAGACACGTAAGTATAAGGACACGTGTCGAAGTAGAATGAGTAGGAGAGAGAGGGAGAGAGAGGGAGAGAGAGAGAGAGAGAGAGAGAGAGAGAGAGAGAGAGAGAGAGAGAGAGAGAGAGAGAGAGAGAGAGAGAGAGAGAGAAAGAGAGAGAGAAATAGACAGAGAGAGAGCGAGAGACTGGTTTTAACTATACAAGCAAGAATTAAAAAAAAAAAAAAAAAAAATTAGAAAATTAAAAAAAAACAGCTAAAAAAACACCACCACACAAACCCCAGCAACGACAGCCACAAAGCAAGCAAACTAAATCAAAACAAAGAAAATCCGCGAATTCGACCCGACTCGTCTGCCCTTTTTTCCCAGAAGGATCGGCCGCCCTGCCCCCGCCTCCTTGCCTTCCCGAATCAAGCCATCAGAACATTCCAAGCGTTCTCTCCAGATTAAGCGATGTTCATTAGTGCCTGTGCCATCGAGAGCAGTTTTTGTTGGCGATGAAAAGGCGCACATATACAACCCGAAGCCCCTCGCACCGCCCCATTGTCAACAAGTACAAAATCACGTCGCCTGATAACCGTAGCGAGACCACTACTACACGTGCTGTCGGGGATGCCAGCTACTGATTATGGTTGTGTTATGGTTTGTCTCCTATCGTCCATTGTCTCTTGTTCTTTATGCATTCGTGGGAAAGGGGAGTTCTGAGGTAAGTGTGACGCATGATCTTAAACGAGAGAAGTTTCCGTCATTTGAATAAATTGGTTAAGAAAAGGGATAGCTCGGCAACGCAGGAGGGCCCAGCCACCCGCCCGTCCGGAGATCAAATGAACAACTAACTTACACCCGCCCCTTTGTGGACCTTCCAGCGGCTTGTTGTATTGTTCACGTATCACTGATTTCCTATTATGCTCTGCCAGCGGCCGTGGGGGGGCTTGTCACCAAGAATAAGTATAATGTTGTAATGGCTTCCCGTCGAGCACAATATTAACTTTCCTTTCAGAGCGGCTCCGGCATTCGACGTTCTGCGTGATTGCCACTCGATTGCCTTCTTCTGTGACGTCGACGGACTTCTTTTGTTTTGGCTTGTTTTTGTCATTCCTTCTTGTTCTTCTTCGGGGACGATCGGTGGCTTTTTTGCGGTGATTGTGGGTTGCTAGATGATTTAGCAGGCTTAAATTAGTGTGTGTGTGTGTGTGTGTGTGTGTGTGTGTGTGTGTGCGTGCGTGTGTGTGTGTGTGTGTGAAGGACGGTAATAGCCCAGGATGTGACAAACGCCGCTATCTCTTCACTCAGCCAATTTGTTCAGAAAGTCAAAAAGAGAGAGAGAGAGAGAGAAAAAAAGAAAAAAAAAAACGGGATATATCATGTTCGTAAATTTACACCAACCTGCAACTGTCAATTGGTTCTGGCGCAGTAATTTGCTTTGATATTATTTCCTCTTTCACACATTACGGGCCGAGAACGGACTGCCTCAATGGTTATAAATCGCCCAAGACGAGCGCCGTCTTGAAGTTCGAGTTTGCGCCTTCAAGAAAGCTCACTTACTAACGGATATCGTATGCCACTGACCCGGCACGATTGGCGTCAGTTAACACATGTAACCGGCAATTATCATACCTCCACCGGAAGCAATCGCACGCCTCGAGATTTACAGGCTACAAATGATATGACATTTTTGCGATGCAGTGGCACAAACACGGGGTTTCGGCGCGTGATTTACGGCGCCTTCGCTCGGTACTTGCGACAAAGAGAGAGCGAGCGGGAAAGACCGTCGCTCGAAGACAACAGCACGAAAAGCGAAGGAGAAAAAGGTGGAAAAGAAAACATGCGAGACATCAAAACAACATGACCGCCGTATGCAGAAGGAAAGGAATAATTGTAACGCGAGAAGGCGTCGCTCGTGACACCCGCGCGCGATCGGATTATCCATCGTCCTTTTCTTTGATCTGATGATCGTCCGCCGCAGCTACCAATTAAGAGCTCTTGACCAGGAAAGAGAAGGCGAGAGAGACATACACACATCCACCTTCCGTAGAGAGTATCCAGTTACCCGTATCATTACTGGATCGTTTGTTTCTCCCCTCTCATTACCATCAGTTACCCGCGAGGCCTTGCATCCGGCACGTGGAGGCAGCGGACGTCGAGGAGACACGGCCAGAGGAGGATGCGACGCCGAGGCTGATGATTACGCTGATGGGTCGCCGGGGATCGTCGTCGGGGCGCCGGCGATCGTCTCCAAGGCGCCCTCGAAGCGTGAAGGTGTTACCCGATCGCCGTTCTCGAGCAGAAATAATTGGATCGCTCTCAGGTCCCTCGGCGGAGAAGCCAAGCGCGGGACGAGGCGGCGGGAGGTGTCGGTAATGAATGCCCGAGATGCGGATGATATATGGCAAGGGTGACCTTAATCGACACCTAATACCCGATGGCTGAGGCGATTGTGTGTGTCTTTGTGTTTATTACGTGTGTTCGTAGGTGTGTGTGTGTGTGTGTATGTGTGTGTGTTTGGAAAGTGTTCGAGGTAAGTGTTTATTACGTCTGTAGGTATGTGTATGTGGATTGCATGTGTGTATGTGTGTGTGGGTATGTGTTGATTACGTGTGTGTGTGCGAGTTTCTGTGTTTTTGTTTAATACGTGTACGTGTGTGTTTCTCCAATCGACTGCCTTGATTCCTTGAGGCTAAAACCAACACAGAGTCTCTAATTGAACACCAAGAAAGGATAGGTAAACATAACTTCTTTTCAGTTTGCACGGCATCAAATATTTCGAAAATCTCTTGTTTGTCACCGTTGATTTTAGTAATTTTCTTTCTCTATTTTTTCTGCTTCTTCTTCCAAATCATATTTTTAATTCATGACATTCCTCTAAGTATATTGACGATCCTAATATTCAATATTATCTCCAGTTCATATCAGTTCAATTTATTTTTTTTTTTTTTTCATTTTTTCCTTTTCTTCGCAACCCTGATAATCATAAGTATCACCCTATTCTCCCATTCATCACATTCTCTATTCCCTCCCTATTCACACTTCCGCTTTCCCACTTTCTGTTCCTCTGCACAACCTCAATCATTTACAAAATATAAAAAAAATATCCTGTTTTATTTTCCGCTTCATGGCTTATCACATAGATTTCCCGCTCAATGACGCAAACATTTCCGAAATCATAATGGCCATGAGTCACGTGGGAAGCTTTTGTCATTTATTCTGTTCATTTATTTATCAAGTTATTTATTCATCGCTATATTTGGTCATTCCTTTGATTCACTGTTTATTATGTTTATCTATTTGTCCATTTATTTACATATAGTTCATTTATCTGTATATTTATCTATAAACTTTTTTTCCTTTTTTTATTTGTTCCTTTGATCAGTCTTCACTGGGGCTGCATAGATGCCTATATGCAAATGCAAAGAGGCTAAACAGATGAAGGAACAAGTTTATAGTATTTCTAAAGAACACACACACACACACACACACACACACACACACACACACACACACACACACATATGCATATGTTCTGAATGCATGCAAGCAATGCAAGATGTAGTACCAAAGTATGCGAGGAATCATAAAAGAATTTATTCAACTATTCTGGTAATGTCTGAATCCTGGAAATCGGCCATCTGCATGTGAGATATGTATCCTGTTTAATGCAACAATGGAAATGATACATCTGAATGCAACAATGGCTTTATTGTAATCAAAGTTTGAATGGCCTATTCAGCATAACAGCCGCCAATTTGGATTTTGAAAATACTTCATTGGCAGAATTTTCAAACCGAGTATTTTTATTGCGTTCTCATTCAAATGTAATTCATGATACCTGTTATCCGCAGTAAATTATATATCATTTTACTGCGCGGAGTGTTGATTTTTTGATACGCGTTCTCGCTACCACTGCAAAGAGCGTCAAAATTAATAAGTGAATAAAAATGAAGTTAATCCCCGCTTATTAACATCAGTTTGTTTTGCAAGTCTTGGTTACTGCTTATAAGATTCGTCTCCTTCAAACAGCTGTTAATAACCCTCAGCATCCCGACGGCGTCTCATCTCTCTTTAAGTATCACTTGATCCCAAACATTAGTGGGGCTTTATCTTTCATCTTGATTTTCATCTCTCTCTCCATCTGCAGATTTGGGAACTGGGAGAGAGAGTGTGATAAATGGCATAGATAG
>NC_061853.1:36266285-36268785 GCF_019202785.1 Penaeus chinensis
GATAATAATGATAATAATAATAATTACTATAATACAAATAAGAATAATGATAACAAAATCATAATACTAATAACAACAATGATAATGATGATAAAAGCAATAAAAACTACGAAAATAATAACAATAACATTTATAATATTGATAGTGATCTTGTATATAGTGATAATTATGATAATATTTCTGATGACGATGATAATGAGTATAATAATGATAACAACTATTGTCATAATTAAAAATTATCACAATTCTCATAATAATATTATCCTCATTATTATTGTTATAAATATTATGATTATTATCATTCTTGTTACTATTATTACTATTATTACTTTTTCTATTAGTAGTAGTAGTAGTGTCATTATTGTTATTATTATTATCATAATACTTTATAATAAAAATGATGCCGATAATGATAATAACAATGGTAATAATGCAAATAACAGGAACAGTGATGATAATGATTATAATGATAATAATAGTATTATTGATTATAGTAATAATAACAGCAATGATAACAATTAATAATGAACTTGGTAATGATTATACTAATAATAGTAATTATTGCTTAATTATTATTATTACCTTTATTGTTATTATAATTTAAAAATGATAATGATAATGATAATAATGACAATAATAATAATAATAATGATAATAATAATAATATAATAATGATAATAATAATGATAATATAAAAATAATGATAACACTAATAATTACGATAATGATGAGGATGATAATAACAATAATAATTGTAATAATAATAACAATATTATTAATAATAATGATAATAATAATAATGACGATAATAAAAGTAACTACGATATCAAAGATATTAATTATAATAATAATAATAAGTAATTTTTTTTTTTTTTTGTAATAATAGAAACAGCAATAATGATAATAATATTAATAATCATAATATTAGTACTACTACTACTACTAATAATAATGATAGTATTGATAATAATAACAATAATAATAATAATTGTTATTATTAGAATTGGTATCATTATTATCATTAATTATTATTATAACAATTATAATACTAAACATAATTTAAAGAAATACTAATGATAATATAAACACAAAAAATACTTATGATAGCAATAATAGCAAAGTATTAGTAATAAAAAATAATAATGATAATAATAATAATAATAGTAATAATTGTTATGTTTAGTATCATTCTTATTACAATTATCATAAAGGTAATAATAATGACAGTAATAATAATAAAAAAAATAATAATGATAATGATAATAATAATAATAATAATAATATAAATAGTGAAAACAGTAATAGTAACATTAATAATAGCAATAGCAATAATAATGATACTACTAATAATTTTGAAAATAATAATACTAATAGTGATAATAATGATAATAATGAAAAAAGTAATGAAGATAATAATAATGATAATAACAATGATAATAATAATAATAATAACAATAATAATAATAATATTAATAATGATAATAATAATAATAATGATAATAATAATGATAATAATAATAATAATAATAAAATAATAATGATAATAATAATAATAATAATAATAACAATAATGTTAATAATAAAAAAGAATGATAATAGTAATGATAATAATAATAATGATAAAAATGATCACGATTATAATGATAATGATAATAATAATAGTAATAATGATAAAAATAACAAATATGATAATAACATTAATAATTATAATAGATAATAATGATAATAATAATGATAATGACAAAGATAGAAATAATATGATAACAATACAACAAGGATAACAGCAATGATATTGATCATAACAGTAATAAAAACAATATTGTTCATAAAGATAATACTAATACTGCTATTGCTAATAATTGTAATGATGATGATAATAATCATATGGACAATAACAAAAACAACAATAATAATAGTAATGATAATAATAATGATAACCATGATAATTATAATGATGATGATGATTATGTTAATAATGATGACAATGACAATAATAATAATAATAATAATAATAATAATAATAATAATAATGATAATAATAACAATAATAAAAATAATGATAATAATGAAATTGATAATCATAATAATAAAAAGATAATGATAATAATAATGAAAATAATGATAATGGAAGTAATAACATTAATAGAAATTTTAATAATGATGATGATAATAATAACAATAATAATAATTACTATTATTACCATCATTTGTATTATCATAATGATAATCATGATACAGATAATATTGATAATGATAATTATAAAACAATGATGATAGTAATAATAATGATAATAACAATAACGGTGATAATAATGATAATGATAATAATATTGATAATAGTGATACTAATAATGATTATGATAATAATAATGATAATGATATAATAGTGATAACAAAATTATAATGATAATTATGATGATGATTAAAATAATCATACTATTAGAAATGACAATAATGAAAAAAAATACTAATAACAATAATAATAATGATAATGATAAAA
>NC_061853.1:36281285-36283785 GCF_019202785.1 Penaeus chinensis
AGGAGAGGGAGAACGCGAAGAAGAGAAAGAGGAAAAAGAAAAGAAAATTCCTCCTTAACTGCACGAGGTATGCCTCAGAGATCCTCAAATATAGTGCATGCGTGTCATAACCTTTCCTTCGTGCTGTGATGGGCTCTAAGACTGGGCTGAAGGGGGGGGGGAGGGAGGAAAGGGGAGGGATAGAGGATAGGAGGAAAAGGGGGGGGGGTAGCGAGAGGGGAGGAAATGGGGTGAGGGAGAGAGGGGGGATGAAAGGGAGGGAGGAAAGGGAGGGAGAGAGAGAGGGAGGAAAGGGGGGGAGAGAGATGGAGGAAAGGGAAGGAGAAAGAGAGGGAGGAAAGGGAGGGAGAGAGAGAGAGGGAAGAAAGGGGGGGGAGGAGAGAGGGAGGAAAGGGAGGGAGGAAAGGGGGGGAGAGAGCGGGAGAAGGGAGGGAGAGAGAGGGAGGAAAAGGAGGGAGAGAGAGCGGGAGGAAAGGGTGAGAGAGAGAGGGAGGAAGGGGGGAGGGAGAGAAGAAGGGGTAAGAAACAGAGTTACGTTGAAGGGGGGGGGGGGGTAGAGATTGGGGGTTTCGGGGCTGGAAATGGGTCGTGAGTCGTGGGGTCAAGAACCGAAGTGACCACCGAAGCATCGAAGCGCCAATTACGAGGCAAAGGCACGTGGAGCCAGAATTAAGAGATGGTCGGTCGTTGCTTTCTTGGAGAATCGTTGTGAGCTAAAAACACAAATAATGATAATATAATAAATGAATATATATTATAAAAATAATAATAATCGTGTTTTTTTTTTCGTTGCTTCGTTTTCTCTCTCTCTCTCATGTTTCGCTTTCTCTTAATTCTTATTTTCTAAAAACAAAAATAATGATAATAATAAATGAATATATATTAATGATAATAATAATAGTAATAATAATAATCGTGTTATTTTTCGTTGCTTCGTTCTCTCTCTCTCTCTCTCATGTTTCGCTTTCTCTTAATTCTTATGTTTCTTCTTCATTCGGAAGATTAGTTATTAATGTCAGACGAAATATAATTATTATTCTATCCTGGTTCAATGCCATGTTATCCAGAGCACACATCTAACAGGAGGAGCGTTTATGCTAATTCACTCACAGATAAATGCGTGACAGTTGCGCCCCCCCCCCACCCACCCCCACCCCACCCCCCCCCGTTCGCTTTCAGTACCGGACCAATTCCCTTCCCAAATAACGAGTAGGGAATGAAAACCCGCGTGGACTGCGTAGGGACACGAAGGGAAACACACCAAGACTACGTTATCCTCCTGTGATATGATAATCCCAGCGAGTGGATGAAAGAGATGACGACGAAATGGTACACAAGACAGAGGTGATAACGTGAAAGTGAATCATTATCGCTGCAGGAGATCAAAGTCATTATCCCTGCTGACATGTTAGCGAGGTGTAGTTAGTGTCACAGTGACGGATGGTGTCGGACCTGGCTTCGGCGCGGTCCGAATCACTTCGCGAAGCCTGGCGCTGCTGGTCGGGGCTTCATACGGGGGACTCGGGCCTTGGATAAGTGGAATTCCGTTTGTTGTGCGAATAAGGACGCTCGTGTAATAAACGTGAGTCCAGGTTCCCACTGGAGTACTTTGACAAATAGCGGGGCTTGTTTTCGCACGTAACGCAACTGGAGACAAAAACTAATGCATGCTCAAAAAAAAGCAGAATGTACGAATCGTGAAAAGTTAACCACTGGATCGGTGTTTCATTGAAAAAAATGTATTATATTGATAAACGAAATAATTGTTCAAACATCAACACAGCTAAGAGTAGAATTGCTGCAGACAGATTTCTCATTTTCATTTACTCCTCTGCTGAAACTTTTTCTTTCTATTTCACCGCCTTCTTCCGTCGTCCATTACTCAAACCTGTCGACCTGCAAGTTATTGTACACTCATTAATCAACAACTTGTAATCTTTCCTTCTTTCACTGATGCCCCACGTGACAGGCAGTTTATGAAGGCTGTTGGAATGAAATGAAGACTGCTTTTGTTTTCTTTTTTATCTATTGCAATTGCTGTCTTAAAGAACGGCAGCAATAAGCAGGGTCTGTGTATGGCAAGAGGAGCCCATCGTCTAGATTGCAAGGATTATTCAAGAGGTCATTAGTTGCAGGATGGCCGTCCTCCCAAAAGGATTATCTCTGAGGCTAATGGTCATGATCGGGATAGCAATGATGGTGATTCCGATACCGTTAATAACAAAGTGAATTATCATTCGTGTGTAGGCCTACGTGGTCGTAATTTGGTTTTGGTTAACATTAATTGAGACATTTTATCAGTTGTAAGTTCTAAACCTTTCCGCATTCATCCATAAGTTCCGTCTGCAAAAGACCTTCTATCTTTTACCAAGAATTTATTCGGAGATAATAAATACTCATTTTACATTTCCTCTATTTCTTCATTTCGTTCGCATCTGTTTACCGTCCCTCCCTATATTGACAACGTAAGGGGGAAAGGGAAAAGAGAGGTAGATGAGGG
>NC_061853.1:36296285-36298785 GCF_019202785.1 Penaeus chinensis
ATCCTGACCGGTAGAATTGAAGGCAAGCAACCTCGAGGTAGACCGAGATAAACATTCCTTGACAATTCCAAAATACAAACACTTCGGTGAGTCTGGGACAGAGCTCGACAAAATGAAACATGGCGCCAAGTATATCGTCAACCACCGCATCGGTGATGGCACAGAAAGATAAGATATATAAACATATACATACATCTATATAATAAAATAAACAGGGGTAAAACGATGAAAATACAGGGAAGATCACCTGTGGAGCTAAACCCTAATCCAGCTTGTGGAACCCTAAACTCTCTCGCAGATTTCTTGCGCTCCCAGCATCTGAAAAAGGGGACGAGAAGACAACAAACATTTACGCAGGGATCACTGGCCCACACGTAAAAATACATGGACACGGCTGCTGGACATAGCCCGTGTCAGAATCAACAAACAGCCGCACTCGCCCGTGACGTCATCCGAAGCCTCAACAAGATATGGTTTCTCGCAAGACGCAGAAGCCGCGGCCGCCTCCCCGTTAGGGTGATCCTCCAGACGGCGCTGAACACGAGGGAATCCGCTAAGAAAACAGATCCCGTCTCCTCGGTCTGGGGAACACGTGTAGCAGCTGAGCGGCGCACGAGCCCGCCATGTTGTTTCTGTCAACTCCGCCATGTTGTCGAGGTTCGTTCAAATTTCTCTCTAACGAGTCGCCCAATTACGCTGCCAAATGGTTAATGGCTCGTTGGGATAGGCCTTTCGGGGCTTCGCCTCCTCGTAAACTATTTACTTATTTTTGTTTACCTTCCGTGACTTAGTTGATTTCTTTAAAAGACTTTACTTTTTGGCGGTTGAACAAGAACTAACAAATATAAGATATCTATACTCAAAATCTTGATATTACGTTACTGGTTATGTCGTTAAAACATCGGTATAAATATCATGTAGTCTTTGTTTGATTATTAGTCAGGGAACCACATGTTCCAAGAAACTCGAAGAATAACGTAGAATAATGCCAGGAAGAAGAGGAAGAAGAAAGAAATGGAACGCTCGACAGTAAGAGGAAAATATTGGTGCAACTTGATGATCAAAGTGACGGCGCTGAGAGACTGGCCTGACTTCTGCTTTGCACTTGCTGTAGTAGTAATACATATAACTTTACTTTTGAGAAAATAGTCTCGTATGATACAAGCATGAAATGGGGATGGTGATGAATGTATGAGTCAAGATGATGGTAGGGAATATAATAGGGCATAGTATTGGCCTATAATCTAGTCTATTATAGGACTGTTGATTATGTTTACAGGACAAAAACAATATCGTTAACAAGGGTAACAAATATGATCGCAGACATAAAAGTAACAACAAAAACAAATACTAAATAACAAGAGCAATAGTGATGATACAGTGGAGCAACGACAAAAAGTGTATAAGAGACTGTGATAATACTAGTGATGATGAAGATAGTAATGATAATAATGGTGACACTACTCTTGTTTCTACCCTTACTGATGAAGATGTCGATAACAACACAGACAACAATGATAATAGTGATCACAACACAATAATAGCAATGATAATATCAATATCTCTATGCTTGTGATAAGGAAGATGATATATTTGCAACATTAATAATAGTAATGATTAATTGATAGTGATGAGAAGGATATTCGTGATGAAAATACCATTAATGATGACCTGATTGACTGGATGTAGAAATTATAAATTATGATATTGATGATTATAATGATAGTAGCACACCTGTCTGTCATAACGATTATATTAGTAATTATAATGATAATATTTATATCACAGTGGTTTCGTTACTTAGAGCAATATGACCATATCAGATTCTAGTGATAATGATGGCTTTCCTTTTAATTAAGATAATGAGGAGGAGGAGGATGGTGATGATTATGATAAACGCAATCGCACTGATAACGGAGATCACACTACTACTACAGCTACTTCCAATACTATTGATAGTAGTGATAATTACTACTGATGCTGATGATAACAAAGCTGAAAAACGGCATTGATTATAAGAATGATAATGATAATGATAGTAATAATAATGTGTTGATGATAACAATGATGATGCATTGCTGATAATAATTGTGATGTTAATGATAAAAATGATAGCAATAACATTGATAATTGGAAATGATAAAGATGATAATGAACATACAAATAATTATAATAACCCTTCTACTAATAATAACAACAATGATAGTGTAAAATTAATGATGTTGACAATAATAATGACGGCAATTATAATGACAATGATAATATTGATAATGATAATCCCTTGCTCGATAGTGCCGTGTGTGTGTGTGTGGGGGGGGGGGGGGGAGGTTAAGGAGACGGAGACTGAGGCCCAAGATAGGGATCAGCCCTGCCACGGCCCCCTGCCCCGGCCCCTGCCCCGGCCCCTGCCCCGGCCCCCTGCCCCGGCCCCCTGCCCCGGCCCACTGCCCCGGCCCCTGCCCCGGCCCCCTGCCCTCTGCATGGCCTTCCCTTCTCCCCC
>NC_061853.1:36313785-36326285 GCF_019202785.1 Penaeus chinensis
CTTTGGGCTTCTATCATGGTTCGTAAGACTGATTAATCATAAAAAAGAGGAAGGGGAAAGCAAAAATATTGGGAGAAGGGTGAGGCTTCGATTCCATGTCCGGTTACAGTTAAGCTTCGGAAGGTAATTGCCTTTGATGAAGAGGTTCATATATCGCAGGGAAATCTTAGATTAAGAAAGCTGTATGTAGCTCTATAGATGCCATGATCAGCGGAATATGAAACTCAGAAGCACGTAACGAAGTAAAGTAAAATTAAAACACAACAAAGGCTCGGACCGAAGGAAAATGCTTCGAAACACAGGACGAAGCTTCGTAGCACACATTGAAGAGACTTCGAAACATGGCTCGAAGTTTCAAAACGGACAACGAAAAGGATTCGCAAACCGCACACGAAAATAAAAGCTGCGAGGCACACAAGGGGGGGTTTGAAGCGCGCAACAAAGTTTTTAACACACCAAAGTCTCGAAACAGAGCGAAGCCTTGACCGAACCTCAACCGTGTGAGTGAGAATTCGGGATGGATTCTTCTTCGTATTCATATTACCAGTGTTCCCTGCTGGCAGTATGCCCCCATTAGTATACATTATGCCTTCTCTATGCCCGCGCCGACGACGTTCGGAACACGAAATGCCTAAACTTCAGAAACGCGAAAGTGAATGAGGCTCATAAGTCTTCACTATTACACAATCTTGCAATTTGTTTTGGGTTCAGCAACTGCGTGTTTGGAGTCAGTTAGGTCGTGCCCTTTGACCTCTTCTCATTCTCCTCTTCTATCCCACTTCCTTGCTTCGTTCCCCCCCTTCGCTTTGGTATCTTTCGATCGTCGTCATTTATTCTCACCAGTATTAGATATATTGCAAATATTCCATTTTCATTCATTTACTAAAATGAATTAATTAGGACCACTGTATCAGGTTTTGAAGGGAAGAAAAGGATAATATAATAATAGTTTAATAGTAAGGAGAATAGGGGAAAAATGTGAACTAGAAGGAGCTACAAAAAGATGAAGTAAAAATTCCAACACGACAATGATAATTAAAGAATAGAAGCAGGAGCAACACGATAAGGGGAATTGCAGAGATAGATGAGAAAGAAGAAAGTAGTTTTAGCAGCATTTACGGCAATAAGAGTGAAGAAAAAACGCCAGGCGGAACCAGCAGCGCGCAGTCTTTTGTTTTCCGCGGCCAATACCGGACATTACGCCCCATTTCCCCGCCCACGAGATTAGCCTCCGCCCATCAAACCGCCCGGCATTCGCCCACGGTCATTACGCTAATTAATGATGACATCCGTCCGTCTTATGGCCCAGCGAGCGCGACCGAGCATAAGCTGCGTTGTTGACATAACCCCGTGGCGTTACGAGCGTTCAGGTGTTGGACTTATCCTCTCAATGGGATCGTAAACAACGGGAATGGCATGTTATCTCGGCTGCAAAGGACGCGTCGAAGAAGCAAGGAAGACTAGCCGGGCGCCGCTCGGATGCCCCTTGGCCTCATCACGCCTCGGCCAAGCGGCCATCAAGCACGGGGATAAATCATTGGCCATACTTATCAGCGGAGGCAAACAGCTGCACATCACACCGGCTGCCTCGACTGCATGGATTCCTCAGACCCCCATCGTCCCCCCCCCCCCCCCGCCCACCAGCACTCCCCTACCCCCATTCTCCCCCTCCGCGTCGTCTTGGTCTTCCTCCTCCTCCTCCTCCTCTTCTCTTTTGTTTTTCTTCTTTTCTTCTATCTACTCCTCTACTTCGTCCTCTTTCATTCTCTCTTTTTTGTTCTTCTCCACCTCATCTTCCTCCTTCCCCTCCCTCTCCTCCTCCTCCTCCCCTCCTCCCTTCCTCCTCCTCCTCCCTCCTCCCTTCCTCCTCCTCCTCCTCCTCCTCCTCCTCCCCCTCCTCCCCCTCCTCCCCCTCATCCTCCTCCTCCTCCTCCTCCTCCTCCTCCCCCTCCTCCTCCTCCTCCCGCCTCCTCCTCCTCCTCCTCCTCCCTCCTCCCTCCTCCCCCTCCCCCCCTCCTCCTCCTCCCCCTCCTCCCTCCTCCCCTCCCCTCCTCCTCCCTCTCCTCCTCCTCAACCCACTATCCTCTCCTCCTCCCCTCCTCCCCCTCCTCCTCCTCCCTCCTCCTCTCGCTCTCCCCCTCCTCCCCTCCTCCCCCCTCCTCCTCCTCCTCCTCCTCCACCTCCTCCCTTCCTCCTCCTCCCCTCCTCCCCTCCCTTCTCCTCCTCCTCCTCCTCCTCCTACCCCCTCCTCCCCCTCACTACCCCCTCCTCCCCTCCTCCTCCTCCTCCTCCTCCCCTCCTCCCCCTCCTCCCCCTCCTCCATCCTCCTCCTCCTCCTCCTCCTCCCTCCCCCTCCTCCTCCTCCTCCCTCCCTCCTCCTCCCTTTCCTCCTCCTCCCTTCCTCCTCCTCCTCCCCCTCCTCCCCTCCTCCCTCCTCCTCCCTCCTCCTCCTCCCCCTCCTCCCCCTCCTCCCCCTCCTCCTCCTCCTCCTCCTCCTCCTCCTCCTCCTCCTCCTCCCTTCCTCCTCCTCCTCCTCCTCCCCCTCCTCCCCCTCCTCCCCCTCCTCCCCTCCTCCTCCTCCTCCTTCCCTCCTCCCCTCCTCCTCCTCCTCCTTCCCTCCTCCCTTCCTCTTACTCCTCCTCCTCCTCCTCCCCACCTCCCCCATCATTTTGCAATAATCGTGTTTAGTTTGCAACGATTCCTCCAGAATTGCAATTCGGTCTCGCATTCCATCCTGTAGTTTAGCACGAAGAACGAATAAGAGCTTCAAGAGAAGAAATACGGATAAAAGAGTAAAAGGGGGAAACGAGGAAGAAATAAGAGAATCAAAGAGACAGCCGAAGATCTCTCTTTTTTTCTAATAGCTTGAGCGTGGAAATTGAATAAGAATAAATGAGAGGAAATGAGAAATAGGAAAGAAGAAGAAATAAGGGAATGGAAGAGAGGAGAAGGATTAGCTAACTGATTGCTTGAACATGTAAGTGGAGTCAGGGGAAGGGTAGCAAGTGAGCAAGAGGGTGTGCTTGCTTGCTTTCTTGATCCATCTATCGGCGCAGTCAAAACACTCGCCAGTGGGCATGAGTGTGTGTGAGTATCTGTAGCACATTGTACTGACACCTGTGACCCGCTATGTTCACCTGGAAGAATAAAGGCCCTAAGAGAATCGTGCTTTTAGAGGCGAGTTTGCCCTGTGATATTGCATGATTTTGTGCTCTCTCTACCCACGCGTTTTGGAGCTAATTGCCTCGCTGTTCAGTCGGAATGAATGGATCCAAAGACGTTCAGACAGTTCTCCTTCCCCCCGGGCGCTTGAGGCGAAACCGACCGTATGGCACCTTCGTCGGGGAGCACTTTCTGCCCCCGACTGTCCTCGTTAACCCGCCGTCGTTCCTGATAAGCCGAGGGTAAACTTCCTCAACCAGATATCGTGAATTGCCAACATTCCGACTAATGCAAAGAGTTATTCGCCCCTAAACGCCACCTCATTCCAACGTACATCGACGTTTCAGTTGTTAAAAGGCGGGGGAAGGGAAAGAGGGGGGGGGGGCACGTCTCCTACCCTCGGCCCTCCCAGCTCTGCCCTTGCCACGGGCGTCGCAGGCCGGCGGGCGTCGCGACCTGTCCGTTTGTGTCTCTCCTGTGCGCCGGCCGTTGACTCGGGCGTGGGCGAGAAGGCCTTGTCCGGTTCTGTCACCATGTATCCACTTCCCTTCTTGTCTTTGTTATCTGTTAGCTTGTTCTTTTCTATTCTCTTCCTTTATTATATCTCTCTTTCATCTCCCTGGTCCTCGTCTACCGTCTATTCCCTATGTTTCTTCCTTTTTCTTTTCTCTGTTATTTCTTCGTTTTTTTTTCACTTAAAGCCATGAAACTTCAAAGGAAATAATTTACGATTTATGTTTTCTAACTCAATCGGTTTCTGTTCACTCTGTCTTGCGTCATGCACCTGAAAATTATGTCATTAAAAAATATCACTAATGTTTTCAGTAATATCACACGACTAACATGCACGATTTTTATTTTTCGTCTCATAAAAGTAATCCTCTTGTATTGGTGACTGTTTGAGGAATTTTCAATTTGTTTGTGTTGTTGGTTACTAAGTGAATGTTACATGTCTCCAGCAAACAATGAACTGACATTTAATTCCATGTAATCCCCTTGGCATTCATTCCTCTTATGGAGGTGTACATAGTTATACACTGCTCAATATCTTTTGTAGACACACACACAGATACACACAAACACACACACACACACACACACTCACACACACACACACACACACACACACACACACACACACACACACACACACACACATATATATATATATATATATATATATATATATATATATATGTATATACACACACACACACACACATACACACACACACACACACACACACACACACACACACACACACACACACACACACATATATATATATATATATATATATATATATATATATATATATATATGTATGTGTATACATACATATATATATATGTGTGTATGTGTACACACACACACACACACACACTCACACACACACACACACACACACACACACACACAGTTTAGATAGATAGATAGATAGACAGATAGATGGATAGATGGACAGATAGATATATAGATAGACAGATATAGATATAGATATGCATATATGTATGTGTGTGTGTGAAAAGGGTGTTTCTAAGGTAAAATGTTCCAAATTATAGCAATTACGTTTATTTTTGTATTATTATTGTAAATGTTATGAATTACAAGTCCCAAATATTGTTCTTCAATTTTCGAACGTAAGAACTGAAGCTCTCTAAGCAATTATAATCTCCGTTCTTTTAAATGTTCTGTAAAATGTTCAGTTAGCTCTTACCATTGTTGAATATTTGCTTCCTCGCAAACGCCCCTGTTTACATGCACACATACTTTTTAAACCACTTGTTATTGTTAAAGAATTACTTAAGAAATTGCATCCTTTGTACTACCCCTGTTATATAAAGTTATAATTATTTGGGGGATAGCCTGTCCAGTAAGCATGCACGCGTGAGCTCCGTACGCTGAAGTGTGCAATGAAATTTTCCCATGGATTTTTCTGTACTTTTGGTGTGTGTGTGTCTGTTGAGTGTATGTTTGTTTTTGTTTTGTTTTGTTTTTCTTGACTATTCATGTATTGTTATGCCTTTCTATTCCTTAATGCTGTTTGTATTTTTGTACGATAGATCTAATATATGTTATAACCCTTTTAGAGGAATTAATAAAAACATATGAAAACAATATATATAAGTCAATCGTTTTAATCTTGAGTGTAAATAGATGGAATTAATATATCAGGCTTATTTTTGTTTTATTGGTCTTCAAAACCATTTCCACCCCTGTAACACCTAACAACGTGTACATTTGTGTGTATATTGTATGGGCTTCCTAGCAGCACACACGTCGCGTGCATGGTGTGTCAGGAAGCAAGATAGTGTTTGTAAGAAGAGAGTACACGAACCTGATATAGTGTACATGCACGAGCGTGAGTGCTTATCCCATACAAATCCTTTCGAATGAGGGGAAACAGGATACTAAACCCCGTACAGTAGACCCGTGTATATCTCCCCTCTGTGTGTAGAGAAGGAAGTGTTTATGTACACTCGCAGCCCTTGAACATTTATTTCAGAGTCCAAAAAGGGAGTATGGAGAAGTTATGGCGACTCGGCGACGCCATTGGCACAAATGTTTGTTTTATTCCCCTCACTGAGGACGTGCAAGAGTGCCAAGTGCCATGGTGCCATTACAGGTACTGCGGTTGTACGGGAATAGCTTTGCCGGGGGAGTGCTTTGCTTTTGGTATTAGTAAGGAGGTATTTGTGTGGTATTACGATTTTTTTAGCATAACAGTCGTCATATCAGCTCTGTTGAATAATGTATCTACTGAGCAATGATACCATATAGGAAAATTCAGTGTAATTATTATTATTATTATTATTATCATTATTATTATTATTATTATTATTATTATTATTATTATTATTATTATTATTATTATTATTATTATTATTGCAATTGATATTGCTATTATGCATTATTATCATCATCGTTATCATGTTTCTCCTTAATTATTAACTTTTTTTTGCTAATTATAATTTTATTCTTATCATTATTGTTATTATCATTATTATCATTTTTATTATTATTACTATTACTATTATTGTTATTATTATCCGTGTTATTATCATTATGATCATCATCTTCACCATCAACATCATTATCTTCATCTTCATCTTCATCTTCATCTTCATCTTCATCTTATTATGTATTATCATCTTCATTAGCATTCTGAACTTCATATCCGTCAGCACTATGACTAGAGATAAAAGGAAAGTACAAGCAATCAAACAAACAAATGCACAAATAGGCCGACAAACAGACTGTCAAAAAGGTAAAACATTAACCACAATTTCAACCACGAGCAATGTACACCGAAGACTCAAATATTTGCCGTGACTGCCAGGCTAAGAAGGAGTCTATAGTTTAATTCATGAGTCTGGCGTGTCATGTACTCGCATTCCTTTTAGGCAGACAATGCGGAGAGAGAGAGAGAGAGCGAGAGAGAGAGAGAGAGAGAGAGAGAGAGAGAGAGAGAGAGAGAGAGAGAGAGAGAGAGAAAGAGAAAGAAAGAGAGAGAGAGAGGAAGGGAGAGAAGGGGAGAGAGGGGAGAAAGGGGAGAGGGAGAGAGAGAGAGAGAGAGAGAGAGGAGGAGGGGGATAGATAGGTAGATAGATAGAGAGAGAGAATGGTCTTACGAGTGCTTGGAATAACACAACGTCACGCAAATGCGTTAAAACCTCATTCTAAAGTCATTCCGAGCGAGGAAGGGGTTGCCATTTCGTTAATTATGGGATTAGCGAAGAAGGAAAAAACAGGAAAGAAGAAGAAAAAAGAGGAAATGTAAGATAATGTATTGACAAGAATATGTTAACTGCTACCTAATGGTTAATAGCTCGTATAGTTACTTAGTTTACAGAAGGAAAAAAAGGATCCAGAACAGGTTGAAATTAAGACATTGAGAGAAAGCAAAATATGCAAAAGAGTATAAGAAAAGAAATGGAAATTCATTCTTCAGTGCCTGGAGCCTTTCTGATCTAGGAAAACTATACGAATGTATAAGCATAAAAAGAGAAGTTGTTGTACAAAATAACCATGAATCAAGTTACTATACCTACTGATATCACCCTACTACTTCTATTATTATTTCTACTGCTGCTAATTTTATTGCTTATACTACTACTAACTGAGAGATATTAGTAATGACACTAACAACGGTATTCGGCGAGTGTGTTTTTCGATGTCAACAATGATACTTTTTTTTCATCTGTACCTGTAATTCTTTTTTTTCTTCTTCTTCTTCTTCTTCTTCTTTTCAGAATTTTGTTTGTTTTTTTCGGTCTCTAATTAGGTCAGATAGTTTAGTTTGTTCCAAAATGTATGTAATGTACTATTTCGAGTTTTCCACATTCTGTTCTGTCAACAATGGTGCTTATTTTTCATCTGTAATCTGTCGAAATGAGTTTGCCTTTTTTATATAAATGTGTACAGTATTTGGTGTTTTAGGGGCTACGGATGCACACCTGTTGCAATCAGTCAATATAATTTGAAAAATCCTAAACATTTTATTTTTTTAGATATTCCATTTCTAAAAGTCATGCAAGGGTATACAAGACTCCTCAAATTAACTTGTCTCTTTTTAGAATTTAAAGAAAGGAAAGAAAGGAAAGAGAAAACCTGGAAGTAAAGACTAAAGGTAAGAAAGAGGAGGAAGGAGAATGAGTAATAAGGCTGGGGGGGGGGGGGGACTCTCACCACCAGGAATTCTTTCTTCTGGAAACGGGAGTAACTCAAAGTAAAGCTAGAAATTATTGCATAATGTGCTTAATTTGCTGCCGAGACTCAGCGAACCCTTGGTATTTCGGTGTCTTTTGGGGGCTGTGCGACGAGCTGTACATGTGCACACACTGGCGCGTACTTGTATACATGTGTACTCACTCGCTCTCTGTGCTCGTCCACATTTGCTTTCGTAAACTACAAGCGCAACTGCATACTCACTTTTCTGGTAATGTTTACTTTGCTCTTTTGGCAGAGTATTCTTTCCCGTTAGGATGTTCATACATACAAATGTGAACCACAGATGGAAGTACCTGCACACACTTACATACACACAACACAACACATACCATTCACAAAACGTGAATATTTTCTAAACCCTAAATTGGTCAGAAATTGTATTTCGTAAGGTTTTTTTCGCATTTATATATATATTTTTTCCTTCTTGTTGACTGGAATTTTTTTTTTTTTTTTTTTTTTTTGGGGGGGGGGCATATTTTGGGCTCTCTTCGCCTCTTCCCTTTGTCTGTTTGTTTGCTTCTGTCTGTCTCTCTGGCCGTTAGTCTGTCTATCTCTCAATGTATCTATCTATTTGCCTGTATATATGAATCTCTATCTAGCTGGCTCTCTCATGTTTTCTCTATTTATTTTCCTGCTCTCTCTCTCTCTCTCTCTCTCTCTCTCTCTCTGTCTCTGTCTCTCCCCCCCCCCCCCTTCTCTCTCCTCTCTCTCTCTCTCTCTCTCTCTCTCTCTCTCTCTCTCTCTCTCTCTCTCTCTCTCTATCTATCTATCTATCTATCTATCTCTCTCTCTCTCTCTCTCTCTCTCTCTATCTCTCCTCTGTAGTTTTATAAAAGCATGTGGTATCCAAACTTATTTACAAGCGCCACCATAAACACCGCCAAAAACTTCGAATCCAACGCCATGTATAAAGGATTAGATCCCGGCAGCCAATCATTTATACAAAAGAAACATCGGCAGGTCAGGTCCCGTTTTCTTCCTTAGTGGCTCGCATGCATGCATAATCCGCGAACTTGTATCCGCGTAATTCTAGCCATGCCGAGGCGAGGTGACGAGTCGAATAGTTTTTAGCGGTTTAAGAATATAATCACAGATATTCAGCCTTGAGTAATACAATAGCCGTCAGTCAGCGGATAACGAGCAGCGCCGAGCATTACGTCTTTTAACGGTTGTCGATGCGAGCGACTTCGCGGATTCTTCGTTACGAAAACGGGGCAATCCGGAACGCTAAACGATGGATCTTGTACGAACGGGGGATTTATGGCTCACAAGCAGCGGGTCAAACTCTCGGTTTACCTCGCGGAAATGTGTGTTTGCTCTCGCTTTCATAGCTGAAGGGATTTCAAACGGTGCTCCGAGAATCCGTGAAATCGTGTCTTGTTCAGCGGTGGCGCGGGGAAAATGGCCGGCCGGACTTTGAGGTGGTTTTATACGTTTATTTTTTTCTTTTTCTTTATTTTTTTTTTTCTTTAGTAGTCCTAAAAAATGTTATCTTTGGATATTTGATAAATTTTCGGTCATTAAATAAATTTCCAGTCATTATGACATTTAGTTTTTAATTTCAATGGTTTTCTTTTTCCTCTCTCTCTCTCTCTCTCTCTCTCTCTCTCTCTCTCTCTCTCTCTCTCTCTCTCTCTCTCTCTCTCTCTCTCTCTCTCTCCCTTACTCTCTCTCTCTCTCTCTTTCTCTCTCTCTCCTCTCTCTCCCTCACCTCTCTCTCTCTCTCTCCCTCTCTCTCTCTCTCTCCCTCTCTCCCTCTCTCGTTCATTTCCCCTCATCCTCCTTCCTCCCTCCTTCCCTCTCTTCCATTCTCCCTCCTACCCACTCTCTTACTCCCACCCCTAAAGAAGGAGAGAAGGAAAGAAAGAGCAAAAAAGAACGTTTCCCAGAACCAGAAAGGAGCTCGCAAAATCTCCGCTGATCCCCTCCGGTGAGCAATAACCTCCCCCAAATCCGGAATTCTTGTGTCATGAATCGCCCTCAGCGAATGACACAATGACGTGATCTGACACCGGGCTCTATCAATCACTATCCGCTTATATGCATTTACAGATAAGATAAAATGCATCTGGCACATCGTTACGATAGGCGGCATTAGATGCGAATAAACGGATGTCATGCAATTCATATTCTAACCACTAGGATTTATTCGAGGTTGTCATGCACAATGGATATCGCATTACTATTTTTCAGAAGAATAAAAACATATGAGTATCTTTTTTTTTTTTTTCCTTTGCGGTTGGAATATTTAACGGACACTATGCTTCTGTCTGTCTGTATATTCATATAAATGCATCTCAAACTAGGAGATACAGCAGAAAGAAATATATATATATTCATATATATATATATATATATATATATATATATATATATGTATATATATATACATATATATATACATATACTTGTTTGTGCATATGTATATATATATATATATATATATATATATATATATATATATACGTATATATATATATATATATATATATATATATTTTTTTTTTTTTTTTTTTTTTTTTTTTTTTTTTTTTTTACTGCCATTCATTCCACTACAGGATATAGACCTCTCTCAATTCAAGATTGAGAGGATTTTTGGCAGGCAGTACCGCCCTTGCTTGATTGGATGCCCTTCCTAATCAACCGTGGCTCGCCGTGGGATCAGGCTTGAGTCAGCAGTCGGCAATTTTACGACTGCAGCGGCGAGGAATTGAACTTGGGACCATCGCAGCAGTCATATACACATATGTATATATGTGTGTGTGTGTGTGTATGTATATATATATACATATATATATATATGTATATATATATATATATATATATATATATATATATGTCTCTGTGTGTGTGTTTGTGAGTGTGTGAATGTGTGTGTGTGTATGTGTATGTATGTGTGTGTGTGTGTGAGTTTGTAAGTGTGTGAGTGTGTGAGTGTTTGTTTATGTTTATATGTGTATGTATGTATGTATCTCTCTCTATATATATACATATATATATATATATATATATATATATATATGTATATATCTGTGCACACACATACACACACACACACCCACACACACACACACACACACACCCACACCCACACACACACCCACACCCACACACACACCACACCCACACCCACACCCACACACACACACACAGAGACACCCCCACCCCCCCGCACCCCCATCCCGCGCCGCTGGCATTTGCACTCAAATTCTCTTTCTCAAATTCGGACGCGGAAACCCCCCCTAATTATTTTCTTTCGCTGGTTAGTTTACATCAGCTCTTGCCGTCGCTGATTCCTCAACCTCGTCCCTCTAATGCATTGTGCGTCTATGTCAACAAACTGTGCAAGATCGGGGTCAAATTAACCCTTTCGATTCCAGGAGTCGCTCGCTCGACCAGCCGCCAGCTCACGGTCTTTGTCTCTCTCTTCTCTTGGTCTCTTCTCCCCCTCCCTCTTCCCCCTTCTCGCCTACCCTTTTGCGCCAGATGCTCGCATAGACAAAGGGGAAGGAGGCGCAGGGTCTCCAGAAGGGGCTTCCTTCCCCTCTCCTCCTCTCCTGCTCCTGTCTTCCTCCTCCGTTGCTCCCTGTTCCCTTCGTCTTCTCTCCCTGTTGCTTTCTCCTCCTGTTGTCCCCATTGTACACTTCCCTTGGCTTCTCTTACCCTTGTGTCCTCTTCTCCCCTCCGCCACGCCTTTGCCCCCTCTCCCCCTCCCTTCCTTTCATCTTTCCCTTTCGCCCTCTTCTCTCTCCTCGGCCACTTTCTCCCTCCCTCTACCTCCTTGTCCTCTTTTCCCCCTCTTCTTTACTCCCCTTTCTTCCCTCCCATCCCTGTCTCCTTTACCCACTACTCCTTTTACCCTATTCTACCCTCTCTTCACCCCTTTACCCAGTTCCTTTACCCTTTGCCTCCCTTTCCTTCCGTCCCCTATTGGCCCTCTCACCCCCTCTCTCGTTTTCCCCAACCCCCCCTCCCTTTGGCCCTCATTTCCCCATCTCTTTACCCATTTTTCCTGCTTCCTTCTTCCTTCCTTGCCTCGTTTCCCCTCTTGCACCCTGAGTCTCTTTCCTAGAACCCTTTAGTCTGCTTCGCGTTTCTTCTGTTCGTTGGAAGGGGGGGGGGGAGGCAGAGGAAGAGGGAGAAAAGCAAAGGGAGATAATTTTTTTCAAGGTCCTCAAAGTGGCGTTTGAGTCGATGATGACTTAAACGAATTCGACGAGAAAGAGGAAGAGGGAAAGAGAGTCGAGTTCGGGGAACGAGAGGGAGTAAATGAACAAATGAAATGAAAGATGATGAATAGGATGAATATGCAAATAGCTCAAGGACTCCAGGGCGTCAGATCCCTAGACGTAGTTCTTGAATGCGAGGAATTACGGTTGCTGTGACGGTCTCTTTACGGTGATTTATATTCAGGCTCTATATTCGCCTGAGACTGTTTGATTTCCAGGTGATTTCCATTAGTGATGCAGTGTGTGTGTGTGAGTGTGTGTGTGTGTGTGTGTGTGTGTGTGTGTACATATACATATATACATACATACATACATATATATATGTATATATATATATGTATATATACATATATATAGATAGATATAGATATAGACGG
>NC_061853.1:36341285-36346285 GCF_019202785.1 Penaeus chinensis
AGCTACGGACGAGATAAAGGAAAGGAAGAGGGAAGGAGTTAGGGGGAAATGAAGGGAGAGGGAGTAGGAAGATGGGGGAGAGGAGGTGAGGGTGAAACAGAACGCGGGAAGTAAGAAATCAGGGAAAGGAAAAAGGTTGGGAAACAGAGAGGGGGAAGGACTGATGTTAGGGTTAGAGGAGTGAGGGGTTGGGGGAAGGGAAGGGGGAGAAATGGGAGGAGAAGAATAGCAAAGGAGGGGAGCGTAAAAAAGAATTCGGAGATAGTCGAGGAGAAGGATTAGGGGATAGATGAGGGAAAGTAGGAAAAGGATAAGGGAAAACGGCTAGGGAAAGGGGGAAAAGTGGTGAAAAGTGGAAGGGGAAAAAGAGAGAACGAACCAAGCAGAAAGGGAGAAAGAGAAAGAGAGAGAGAGAGAGAGAGAGAGAGAGAGAGAGAGAGAGAGAGAGAGAGAGAGAGAGAGAGAGAGAGAGAGAGAGTGAGAGAGAGAGAGAGCGAGAGAGAGAGAGAGAGAGAGAGAGAGAGAGAGAGAGAGAGATAGAGAAAGAGAGAGAGAGAGAGAGAGAGAGAGAGAGGGGGAGAGAGGGAGAGAGAGAGAGAGGTGGGAGAGAGAAGAGAGGGGAAGGAGAGAGGGGAAAGGGGATTGTCATGATCTACGTCACGAAGGTATCTGTAAGAGAGCGGGCAACAACAGCAAGGGTGTAATGGCTGTTCCTTGCCAGTGCTGCTAAGCGGGGTTTGGGACATTAAGAACCTCTTTAAGGATGACACGTTGAGAATGCCAGAATGATAGTGAATGTGATAGGAAGTAATAACATTAATGAAGGCGATTCTGTCAAAGCCTGTAGTGAGGAATGTGTAGTATTAACAGCAAAAGCAATGTCATTGATTATAATTACTATTAATTTATTAATTTATTAATTACTGAAACAAATAGTGTCCACAAAAAGGATATAAGTGATAAGATAAGATGATAACACTGTAATTACGACAATCATAATGGCAATGGTTTTAATGACAAACTATATAATGATGATGATGATGATAATGATACTAACACTGTTAATTATGATAACGACAAATAAGATTACAATAATGATAATGGTAAGCATAGTAATGATATTAACAATTGATGATAATAATGGTAGCGATAATATGTATGGCAATGACGACAGTAACAACAATGCTGATAACAACAACAACAACAACAACAGAATCATCATCATCATAATAATAATAATAATAATGAAAAATTATAATAATAATAACAATGATGACACTACTACTCATAATAATGATGACATTAATAACATTGATAATAATGACAATGATAATAATAAGAATGATAGTAATAATGGTACTGATAATATTGATGAAAATAAAACAAATGAAAGTAATGGTAATGATAATAATGATAACTATAATACTGATAATAATAATAACAACAATAATGATAATGAAAACAATAATGATAATAATAATAATAATAATGATAATAATAATAATGATAATAATAATAATAATAATAATAATAATGATAATAATAATAATGATTATAATAATAACAATAATGTTAAACATGATAATAATAGTGATAAGAATGATAAGAATGAGAATAAGAATAATATTAATAATAATGGCAACAACAACAACAACAACAATAATAACAATCATAATGATAATAATAATAATAATAATAATAATAATAATAATAATAAGAAGAAGAAGAAGAAGAAGAAGAAGAAGAAAAAGAATAACAATAATAATGATAAAAATAATAATAATAATAGTAATAATAAATGATGATGATAATAATTACAATAACAATGGTAACAATAATAATAATTATAATTAAAATAATAATAAGAAGAATACCAGTAATGATGATAATAATAACAATAATAATAATGATGATAATAATAAAAATAGTAATAATAATAATAATAGTCATAATAATAATATTATTATTAATAATAACAATCATAATAATAATAGTAATGATAACAATAATAATAATAATGGTAATGATAATAATAATGATATTAATAATTATAATAATAATGATGATAATAATAATGATAATAATAATAGTAATTATAATGATAATGATAATAATAACAGCGATAATGATGAAAGAAATATTATTATACTTATTGCTATTACCATTAGCATTGTTATTATTATTATTATTATTATTAACAATAGCAATAATAACAATAGTAATAGCGATAATGATAACAAGAACAATAACAATAATAGTAATGATAATAATGATATTATTAATGGTAATGATAATGATAATAAGGATAATAATAATAATAATAATAATGATGATGGTAATAATAATAATAATAATGATAATGATAATAATAATAATAATAATAATAATAATAATAATAATAATAACATTAATAACTAAAAATAACAATAATAATAATAATAATGAGGATGATAATGATAGTAATAATAATGATGATGATAATAATAATAATAATAATAATAATAATAATAATAATAATAATAATAATAATAATAATATTGATAATATTAATAACGATAACTATGACAATAATGATCACGATAATAATAATAATAATAATAATGATCATTATTATTATTATCATCACTATTATTATTATTATTGTTATTATCATTACCATTATTGTTATCATAAATAATAATAATAAACACAATAATAGCATTGATGATGATGATGACTATGATGAAGTAATAATGATAATGATATAGGGTAACTATGAATATGTGTTTAGATGTGATTTTCATTCTGTTTTTTTGTTTTTGTTTTTTTCAGTTTTGTAGAGTGATAATAAAATGTGTATTTGTACATGCTATTGTTGGAGACAGAACTTTAATAGCTACGAAAAAGTGCACGAAATCGTTAGCAATGTAATATGTACGTCTCATTAATCTCTATATTCGTCTCATTATTGTTCTTTGATAAAACCTGCTTATGGCATTCAGTGTTCCGCATGCATTGTTCTGAAAGAGAAACAAGCGAACGGAAAAGGAGAACAAGTTAGTTATCTACCCCTGGGATCCTCTGGGGGGTTCTTTGGCACACGTGACAGTGAAATATGAGCTGAAAGTACCGCAGACTTGTTCTGAGAATCTGTATGGTTAAATTACCTTTTTGCTTCTACAATTTGGAGGAGAGCATTCGGGAAATGCCCTTTGTGTGAGATTGCTCTCATGTATCTTTACACGGTAATATCCCTTATTCTATCCAAAATACCTGCATGCACGCATAGTCGCATGCGCAAGGGGATAACACGTGTGTTTACATTTACGTCTCGAAGTGTGACTCTCATATGGGATTTAAACATACTTAGCATTCACAGTGTGTACATATGCATGTCTTTCTAATCCCGCCTTCTGAAGGAACCAACGCAAATGCGAACAAAAACACACAGACAGCAATCTGACAACGTAAAAAATAGGCAAAGGAGGGAGACAGAGTGCATGGCACGATTGCGTGTGCGCGCGCGCGCCTTAAGTCCGTGTTGTGTTAGAATTGCGAAGCCATTCTCGCCCTCGCCACTTCCATGAGCTAAGAACATTCTTCGCCCGCTCATAAATCCGCATTATGCTCCAGTTACTTCCCCGAATTAGACTCGTTTTTATATTTCCGCTGCTCTTCATACTTCTTTCTCCCGCGACAAGAGGCCCGCAAATCAGGAGGTGATTACAATGATCAGATGAAGAGAAATCACTGGCCGCGAGGGGGGGGGGGCGAGCCAAGGCCTCCGCAATGGCCCGCCGACCACGGCCGCGCCAGCACCCACTAGAATAGCACTGTGCTGCTATGTATCCTGGTCTCGGGAGCTCCTCGCATGACACCTTTTAATTCCGAGTTATTACGTATGTGCGCCGCCATATTTGCCGGGGCACAGGTATATCATCAGCATACCTCGCGCGGGAGAGGAGCACGGCGCTGGTATGCCACACCGGCGCGGGTTAACAAGGCGAGGGTCGATCTCGAAGTCCTATTCTTGGCTACATTCCTGGATTTCCGTGGATTCTTTTTTTCTTCTTTTCCTAAGAAGGACGAGGGGGTGTCAAGGCAGAGCAGGAACCCCAGTCGCAGTGGAGGGCTGTTGGAATTTTTGTTGTTTGTATTTTATTCCTGTTGAGTTATTTTGCGCGTCGTAATGATATACATATACAAGAGAGTGAATAGAGGAGGTCTCGCCGGGCCCCAAGAAGCTAAGAGTGCGCGCGTGCAAGTTGCTGATTTCTCCCGCTAGAGGGCTGCAATGGCCGAGTCACGCGAAGCTCGGCGGTCGATGTTAAGCCACGAGATTATACCAGTGGCGATCGCTCAGGACCTACTTACAAGGAGCGACCTCGTGGAAGGGACGAAGCCACACCTGAGTCACTGTCCTTTCCCTACCTTTCACAGCAACGCGAGGGAACCTTCGACCTATGAACTTTAACGCAATTATATCCCAAACTTTGCCGAAGCCGTACCCACAACCTCCCTCTTGAAACGTCAAAAACACGAAGAAGAGCAACTGACAGACACCAAAGCCTCGCGGACCGAAATATTCCGAGAAGACCACGAAGAGAGTGAGAAGCCGCCAGAAACGAGCGCTCTAACTTCATTACATTAGTGTGGTCGCCATTGTGATCCTAAGTACGATGTTTTGTCAGGGATTTTATGTTCCGCCGATTGTCTGAGGTCGTTTGGAGGTGCTTCAAACCGAGACCATAATTTTGGGCCGCAATTTTAGCTCTCTTTTTTTCTCTGCTGCTAATTCTTCCCTCTGTCTCTTCTTTTTTTCTCTCTATCTGTTTCTCTTTCTGTTTCTTTTTTTTTTCCCCTCCATCTTTTTCTTTTTCTTTAGAGGCAAAAGCATGCAATTGCTCGGCCCAGAAAGGAATTCTATTCAAGTCTCTTTCCTGATTACACGGCGAAGGCGGTGCGGCGTCATGTCCTGGTTCCTTCGCGACACTATAGAGGCATCACTATGGCCACCGTTG
>NC_061853.1:36361285-36366285 GCF_019202785.1 Penaeus chinensis
CTTCGGAACTCTATACCCGAAAGATTTTTACTATTTGAAATTATCATCTCGAGTGCATGAAATCAGTACACATTTAGAACGCTTATAATTTAACATAAAAGGACGTCTATTTGCTTCTGTTTTTATTTGAGAATTAGGCGTGAAAGAGGAAAACCTTGTTTGTAAATAACACTAGTTTATATCGAGCGCCAGTTGTTTGTTATTTGCTAAATATGGCGAATTCATTGTTCATATTCATAAGATAGATGATATACAACCTGATTCATATACAGATACACACAAACATACATGCATCCATTCATGCATACATACGTACATACATACATACATACATACATACATACATACATACATACATACATACATACATACATACATACATACATACATACATACATATATATCATTCATACATATATATATATATATATATATATCAGTCATACACATACACATACAGGAGTAACAAAAAGTTTAAACACTTTTAACGGATATCTGATAGTGCAAGTTATCATCAATATGTTTAACAACGGCCAAGTCGAGTATAGAGCCTGTTACTCTCTCTCTCTCTACTATCTATCTCTCTCTCTCTCTCTCTCTCTCTCTCTCTCTCTCTCTCTCTCTCTCTATCTTACTCCTACTCTCTCTCTCTCTCTCTCTCTCTCTCTCTCTCTCTCTCTCTCTCTCTCTCTCTCTCTCTCTCTCTCTCTCTCTTACTCCTACTCTCTCTCTCTCTCTCTCTCTCTCTCTCTCTCTCTCTCTCTTACTCCTACTCTCTCTCTCTCTCTCTCTCTCTCTCTCTCTCTCTCTCTCTCTCTCTCTCTCTCTATCTATCTATCTATCTATCTATCTATCTCTCTCTTTCTCTCTCCCCCTTTCCCCCTCTCTCCTCCCTCAAATTCTTCCCCACCCTCTTCCTCCTCTCTCTCCCTCCCCTCACCTCCACTTCCCCTTCCCCTTCCCCTCCCTCCTCTACCCTCTTCCCTCCCTCCCCTCCTTCCCCTCCCTTCCGCTCCCCTCCTCCTCCCCTCCCCTCCTTCCAAGCAGCTGATCGGTCCCTTTCCATTAGGTAAATTGGTCGAGCGCGCCCTCCCTTTTGTGAAGCATGGTCGGCGGGAGCTTCGCGCGTCACCTTGAAGCGTGAAGCACCCCAATGAATTACGGTCCATTTAGCCGATGCACACTCTCGCCGTTATCTATGCGTTCTCTGCCTTGTAATCTTCGGACGCGGCTCGACGGGCTAACAGAAGATTCTTTCGTAATATTCGGGGCCAATTATCGGAAGGTGTTTTCCTGGGCGGGAGGCCCTCCGTTAATGGGTATTGGGATGGGTGCCTGTGATGGCCCCCGAGTACGAGGGCCAAATAAGGATGTCTATGCGTGTCTATGTATATATATGTATATATATATATATATATATATATATATATATATATATGAGTGTGTGTGTATACATACATACATATTTATATATATATATGTATATATATACATATATATATATATATATAATTTTTAGGGGGTTGACTGTATAGAAAAAAAATGTTTCGAATACCTTTTCCTCTCTCTCTCTCTCTCTCTCTCTCTCTCTCTCTCTCTCTCTCTCTCTCTCTCTCTCTCTCTCTCTCTCTCTCTCTCTCTCTCTCTCTTCCTCCGTCATATTCCCTCTCTCTCTGCCTCCCTCTGCCACTCTCATTCTTCCCCGGAGCAATTAGCAATCTTTCTGCTTACCTCTTATTCTTTCATTGCAATTCATTCCGTTCCTTTTATCTCTTTTCTCTCTCTCTCGGCAAAACTCACTCCCACTTTGCCTCTCCCCTCCGCCACTCCGGCCCTGGGAGGTCATTCACACCTTCCCCTTTCCCCTCGCTCCCTTCCCCTCTTCTCCACTTCTTGCTAATTCTCTCTCCTCTAATTCTCTCGGCCATTTTCCTGTTCGCCTTTTGTTTCGGCTTTGCTTCTTATAGACTCTTGGCTCGTTCTCTTGTTCTTGCTCTCTTTTTCCCTTTCGCTTCTCTGGGTCACTGTTGGGTTTTTCGCTCGGGTCATTTCCTCATACACGCAGCCTTCCATATTCACACGCATTGATGCACAATAACCCATTGACATACTTGCAGTACATGTATATGGAGATATACATAGGAACCCACCCGCTCACATACGCACACACACATACCCATAAACGTGCATACACACAGACTATTACCAAGAACACAATCAACATCTGATCAAAATTATAAGAAATCAAAAGAAAGAACAGAAAAGACCGTCATTATCCATATTAGAGATTAACAACAATACGACGTCAGCCATTTTACGTTTCAGAAAATACACTTATAAGAAAATGTACTTATCAATAAAGGGACTCCTCTCAGACTATCTCAAGAAGCCATGAACTTCACCTTCAACTTCCTCTGAAAATCCAGCTTCGTAGAGAGAGAGAGGCAAATAGGAAGGGAATGGTGGGGGGAGGGGGGGGAGGGGATAGGCTTCAGAAGGAAGTTGTGTGTGTGGTGTGCATCCGTGGCGAGAGAAGATGAGGGGAAGTGGAGGTGCAAAAGAGATTGTGTACGTGAGAGAGAGAGAGAAAGAGGAGGGGAGAGAGAAAGAAAGAGAAGAGAGGAGAGAGAGAGAGGCTGAGAGACAGACAGACAAATAGACAGAGAGAGAGAGAGAAGGAGACAGGGAGAGAGAGAGAGAGAGAGAGAGAGAGAGGAGAGAGAGAGAGAGAGAGAGAGAGAGAGAGAGAAGAGAGAAAGAAAAAGAAGAGAGTGGGGGAGAGAGAGAGACAGAGAGACTGACGGACAGAAAAGTGTGAGACCGGGTGGGAGAGCAAGCAATAGAAAACAAGAGAGGAAATGTAGGAGAGAAGGAAATCATATCTGCATGTGAGAAAGCAAAAAAATAAAAAATAAAGCGAAAGAGGTAGGGAGAGGGGAGGCAAAAGAGAGAAGAAACCGAATAATAATAATAACGATTAAAAGAGAAAAAAAGCACGAAAATAATCTCCCCACGACGGCATTACCGCCCTGAATTACTCCGGGCGAACGAAATGGCGTCGGGTAATAGGCTCGGTCCAGTGCTTAATTACGGAGCGCGCTTTGTTCGCAAATTTCGATCTCGTTTTTATCGTCACTTCTTCCCGATTCCCCCTTTCTTTGGCGGGGTTTTCTCCCCTCTCTCTGCTTCTCCTCTTCGTGTTTGCATGACTGCTGCGGGAAAGAGTGTGGGAGGAGGGAGAGAGGGGAGAGAAGTGAGGGGACTGGATAAGGAGACTTGGAAGAGGGGAGAGGAGGCGAGGGGAAGCACGTAGAGGGAGAAGGATAAAGGAGGAAGAGCAGAAGGAAGGGAGGTAGATGGAAGTCATAGAAGAGGAAAAAGAAAGAGGGTAAGAGGGGAAAGGCAACAGAGAAAAATGGAGAAAAGAAAACAGCGAAGAATTCTGACAATATAAAGGGAACCTGTAATGAAATCAAAGTACTGTGATATCATCTTCCTCTAAATCAGGAAATAACACTACATGTGAACATAGATTATGTCTAAGCCCATTATATTAAACTAGCTTCTGACTGTGAGCTGCTATGACTTAAACCTTCACCGGAAGTAAACATCTCTGAAAACGGGAAACACTGCCTCGTCTATTCTTTCTCTTTTTTAAAATCATTATATAATTCAGTTCAAAATAACAAAATTCATGGATATCGCCGCTCTGAGACCCTGTTTTTAAGACTTTCCCAAATAATCCCATAAGCCCTATCGATCCGAAAGATATCAATGTCAAAAATAAACCTATTTTAGCCACAAGATGCGTTCAAATCGCCTATGTCATGATTTATACGTAGAGGGTCAGCCTTCTAGCAAATTGATGAGTCACTGACCTCAATTTTTCATATTTCCCTCACTCCTTTTTCTCTCATCTTGTGTCTACTTATCCATACTTGTGTTTATTCATCTGTCTCATTTCTATGTTTATTTGTTTGCTTATGTACATAAAATAAAAAAAAGGATTGATGGTGAAGTGTTTATGTTCAATACAATGAAGGCAATAAAGACAAAGGGAAATATAGAACGAGAGCAATAATGAAAGTGAAAATAACGAAGACAACTTTATCATTGTTATCATTATCCCTCTTGCTATCATTGTTCTGATGATCATCATTGTTGTTACTATCATTATCATCATTATCATCATTATCATTATTATTAATATTATTATTATTATTATTATCCTTTTTTGTTGTTGTTGTTGTTCTTGTTGTTATTATTATTTTTACTATTGTTATCATTATTACTATTACAATAATTATCATCATTGTCACTGTTATCATTATCATCATTATTGCTGTTATTATTATCATTATTATTATCATTATAACTGTTATTACTACTATTATTATTAGCGTTATCATTATTATTGTCATTATTATCATCATATCATCATTATTATTATTATCATTATTTTATGGTGTTTATCTGTATTATCATTATTATTGCAATTGTCATTATTAGGATAAACGTTATTACCATTACCAACAATGTTATTGCTGTTATTATTATTATTATTATTATTATTATTATTATTATTATTATTATTATTATTATTATTATTATTATTATTATTATTATTATTATTATTATTATTATTATTATTATTATTATTATTATTATTATTATTATTATTATTATTATTATTATTATTATTATTATTATTATTATTATTATTATTATTATTATTATTATTATTATTATTATTATTATTATTATTATTATTATTATTATTATTATTATTATTATTATTATTATTATTATTATTATTATTATTATTATTATTATTATTATTATTATTATTATTATTATTATTATTATTATTATTATTATTATTATTATTATTATTATTATTATTATTATTATTATTATTATTATTATTATTATTATTATTATTATTATTATTATTATTATTATTATTATTATTATTATTATTATTATTATTATTATTATTA
>NC_061853.1:36376285-36381285 GCF_019202785.1 Penaeus chinensis
TCCTTCTTCTTTTTATCCTTCATTTTATCTCTCTTCCTTCGCTTGTTCCTACTTTCCCTACTCTTCTTTCTCCGCTTTTCTCTCGTTTTCTCCTTTACCTGCTCTTTCTTCTCCCCATACTCTCCTTCCCGTTATTTCCCTCAATTCCTTTCCCCTTTCTCTTCCTCTCTCAATTAACTTCTCTCCCTCTCTCCCCCTCTTTCCCTTTTTCCCTCTCTTTTCTTTTTTCCCTCCCTTTTCTCCCCCCTTTTCTCCCCCCCCCTTCCCCCTCCCTTTTTTCCTTTTTTTCCTCTCTCCCTCCTTCTCCTTTTCTCCTTCCCTTCCTCCCCCTCTCCCTCCTTTCCCCCCCTTTTCCCCCCTTTGTCTCTCTCCCCCCCCCCTTTTCCTCTCTCCCCCTTTCCTTCCTCTCTTTCCCCCTCCCCCTCCCTCTTTTTCTCCTTTCCTTTTTTTTTTTTCTTTCTTTCCCTTTCTTTTTCCCTTCCTTCTTCTTTTCAAACCCCTTTTTTTTTCTCCTTTTTTTTTTTCTTTTTTTTTTTTTTTTTTTCCTTTTTTTTTTTTTTTTTTTTTTTTTTTTTTGTTTTTTTTTTTAAAAAAAAATTTTTTTCCTTTTTTTTTTTTTTTAAAAAATTTTCTTTTTTTTTTCCCCCCCCCCCCTTTTTTTTTTTTATTTTTAAAATTTTAAATTTTTTTTCCCCCTTTTTGCCCCCGTTTCTTACTTTTTTATTTCTTTTTTCTCTTTTCCTCTTTTTTTTTTTTCTTTTTTTCTTTTTTTCTTTTTCTTTTTTTTTTTATCTTTTTTTTTTCTTTCTTTTTTTTTTTCTTCTTTATTTTTTTTTTTTATTTTTTCTTCTTTTTTTATCTCTTTTTTTTTTATCTTTTTTTTTTCTTTTTTTTTCCCTTTTTTTCTTTTTTTTCTCTTTCTTTTTTATTCTTTTTTTTCTATTTCTCTTTTTTTTTAAAAATTTTTTTTTTCTTTTCTTTTTTTCTTTTTCTTTTCTCTCTCTTTCTCTTTTTTTCACTCTTTCTTTCCTTTTTTTTTTTAAAAATTTTTCTCTTTTCCTTTCTAATTTCTCCTTTTTCTCTTTTTATCTTTTTTCTTTCTTTTATCTTTTTTTTCTCTCTATTTTTTCTTTTCTCTCACTTTTTCTTTTTTCTTTTTTTCTTTTTTTTCTTCTTTCTTCTTTTTTTTTTCTTCTTCCCCCTTCCCTTTTTTTTTTTTTTCTTTTTTCCCCTTTTCTTTCCTTTTCTTCTTTTTTTCTTTTTTTCTTTTCCCCCTTTTTCTCTTCCTTTCTTTTTTCCTTTTCTTCTTTTCTTTCTTTTTTCTTCTTCTTTCTTTTCTTCTTCTTTTTTTTTTTCTTTTCCCCTTTTTCTTTTCTTCTTTTTCCTTCTTTCTTTTCTCTCTCTCTCTCTTCTCTCTCTCTCTCCTTTTCTCTCTCTCTCTATCCTCTCCCCCTCTCTTCTCTCTCTCTCTCTTCCCCTCTCTCTCCCCTTCCTTTTCCCCTCCTCCTCTCTCTCTCTCTCTCTTTCTCTTTTTCTCTCTCCCTCCTCCTTTTCCTCCCCCTCTTCCCCCTTCCTCTTCTCTTCCTCCTCTTCCCCCTCCCCCTTTTTCTTCCTTTTTTCCCCCTCCTCCCCTTCCCCCTCCTCCCCCCCCCTCCTCCCTTCCCCCCTCCCCCTCTTTCTCCCCCTCCTCCTCTTCCTCCTTTTTCCTCCTCCTCCTCTTCCCTCCTCCTCCTCCTCCCCTCCTCCTCCTCTTCCTCCTCTTCCTTTTCCCTCCTCTTCCCCCTCCCCCTTCCTCCTCCCCCCCCTCTTCCTCCTCTTCCTCCTCCTCCCCCCTTCCCCCTCCCCCTCCTCCTTCCTTCTCCTCCCCTTTCCTTTCCCCTCCCCTTCCCCTCCACCTCTTCTTTTCCTCCTCCCCACCCCCGCCCATCGCACAACAGCGAGCTTGGTGGCGAGGCCTGCGGATCCACCGAGATCAGGTGCCCGGGTGCCAAGGGAAGGTGCCGAGGCTGGGCGCTGGTATGGGCATTTCCGCGTGGGGGTTGGGTCTAGTGGGGGGGGGTTGTACACCACGCACACGCACACACACACGCACATACACACACGCATACCACAACACGCACAAAACACACAGCCCCACGAACACAGCCCAAAACCCCACCATACACACACAACACAACCCACACACACACACACACAATATAAAATATATATATTATTTTTATATATATATAATATAATTATATATAATATATATATACATATATCTGTGTGTGTGTGTGTGTGTGTGTGTGTCTGTGTGAATACATCTATAACCACAAACACACATACTCTTAGTTTTCATCTTGTTTCAGACGGCTCCAACCGTAACAGAACCTATCGTATTACTTCATTCATGTTTCTGCGTTCATGTATTATATTTATATAGTTTTTGTCTATGTATGCCCGAGAGCGAATGTCTATATGCGTATGCGCGTGTGCGTATGAGCAGGCGCGCATGTATATGGGTGTGGGTGTGTAAGCACGTGTATTTCCTATATATAATTGTGTGTATACACCCCGCGTATACATACACGTGTACACTTTCTCCCATGTATTGCTCACGCTCTAAAATGTCTCCCTTAAATTCAATTTTTCTCTCTTCTTGTCCTCCTCTTTTCCCCTCCCTCCTCCCATCCATTTTTTTTTTCTTCTTTTTTCTATTTAGTTCCGAGGGGACGAAAGAGAAAGCCCTACCCTTCTCCTACTCCATTTATCTGCTTAGTTACTCCATTATCTGCTTTTTCTGCCCTTTTCTTTGTCGCTCTCTCCCTCCCTCTCCCTCTCCCTCTCCCTCCCCCCCCCCCCTCGGCGACCGGACGCTCTCCCCTCGGCTAAGTAATCAGGCAGTAGTAAGGGAGATCGCAGTTATTGTGTCCGAAGCACCGTTGATCAATGGTAAGATCAATGTTTAATCCACTAGTTGAGTTTCCCCTCCTCCTCGGCTTCGTCTTCCTCCTCCTCTTCTTCCTCTTCCTCTGCCACTTCGCCTCCCTTTCGAGCTCTTTCTTTTTTCTTTCTTTTTGTGACTATTCTTGGTTTGAAGATATGGGGAGCTAAGAATGGGGGGAAGTTGGGAGAGAGTGAGGAGGATAATGGGTGAGGGAGAGAGATGAAAAGAGAGGAGAAGAGAGAGAGAGAGAGAGAGAGAGAGAGAGAGAGAGAGAGAGAGAGAGAGAGAGAGAGAGAGAGAGAGAGAGAGAGAGAGAGAGAAGGAGCGAGAAAGCAAGAGAGAGAGAGAGAGAGAGAGAGAGAGAGAGAGAGAGAGAGAGAGAAGAGAGAGAGTGAGAGAAAGAGAAAAAAACTGTAAAATAAAGCAAACTTACATACACACACACACACTCACATACAAACGCACATAACCATACCCATATATGCACTCAGATACCCATATACGCACACAAAAAAAATACAAACAAAGAAAGAGGAAAGAACAGATAAGAAAAACGACAAAAAAAAATAGAGTAAAAGAAATAAGCGAAACACCAAAACCGGTCATACTATTCGGTATCCGATTCTCCGGATAATAAATTCGAAGACAAAATCAAATACTGACTTCCTTATTAAAAAAAAAAACCCTAAAAATAATAAAATTAACAATAAAGCAATGATAATTATAAAAAATATATAAAATAAATAAATAAATTTTTAATATAAAAAATTTTTAATATTTAATATAATATATAATAATATATATAAAATAATAAAAATATAATTAATATAATAATAAAAATTAATTGAATACAAAATGATAGTAATAATAATAAGATAATAATCATAATGATAAAACAAAAATTTTTTTAAAAGTAAAATATAATACAATAATAATGATAATGACAATGAAATGGGGGACAAAATAAATAATAATACAATAAAATAATAATAAAATTAAATAAAAATTTAAAATAAAATAATAAAAAAATAAAGTTAAAATAAAATAATAATAAAAATAAAATAAAAATAATAATAATAAAAGTGATAAAAATAATTCAAAAATAAAATAAATAAAAATAAAAATTAAAATAAAAATAATAAAAATAAAAATAATAATAATAATAATAAATAATAATAATAAAATAATAATAATATAAAATAAAAAATAACAAAAATATTTCCACGTTCGGAGCGCGCGTTTTCGAAAGAAGGTATGGAGTCAAGTAAAACCCGATTATAATCCATGAGTTATGCACTAATTGGTAACTCCCCTCGCCCCTAACCGAAGCTCCGCCCACCCTCTCCCCTCATTTCCAAACTCGTGCGCTGATTGGTCGACTTAAGGCCCGCCCCTTGTAACATATTTACCATGCCAGACTCCTTAGATTTCAGGTTTCTTATTTGTTTCCGTACTTTATGTATAAAATAACAATAATTACGATTCTAAAACGCCACAAAGTTCCACCAGAAAAAAAGTATAAATGGTCCACACGACGGATAAAAATGAGAAAGCGCAAGCGAAATGCGAAAGAAGAAAACCGAAACTGGCTACTCCGCGGGTGCTCAGAAAGCCTTGATGAATTTTGAAGTTGGTCGCGTGGGGCTAATGGAGCTGTAGCATCTGGGAAAGAGATAGAGGGAAGCAAGTGACAGAACCAATTACAGTACAAATAGTCTCGACCGCAGAGTCCCCCAGGCACTATCCCCTCCTACCTCTCTCCCCTCGCCGGAGCAAGCGTACGTCCCTCGCCCTCCACACACTCTCTCGCGGTCACTGAGGGGAAACACGTAGCGCTTTGAGAGGGCCTATCCAAGAGTGAGTGAGAGCGAAGGAGAGAGAAGAGGCAGGGTCGCCATCACACGTGCTGTTGTGGGTTTCCTTGCCCCTGTAAACCTAACGTGCCTCGACCTGGAGTAGTGTGGGAACTTCAGTAGACTTTTTTCGATTGCCTTTTCGCCGACGGTGTGGAGTCTTATGGTATATGATTTTCCGCTACCGAGGACAGAGATTCCCTCCTCCGATATTCCCC
>NC_061853.1:36386285-36388785 GCF_019202785.1 Penaeus chinensis
GTGGCATTTGGGGGGTCGGGAGGGGGGTGGGGGGGTGGGGGAAGGCAAGTGGAAATAAATGCCGTTCCTTCTATGACAATGTAGTTAACGGCTTATCATCATTACGTTTTATTATAATATCACACGGATGAGGGGAGAGAGAGAAGGGGAGGGAGAGGGAAAGAAGGGGAGGGATATATATATGTATGTCATGTACAGGGGAGAGAGAGAGAAAGAAAGAGAGAGAGAGAAAAAAATACACACACACATGTGTATGTATATATATATGTGTGTGTATATATACATATATATATATATATATATATATATATATATATATATATGTGTGTGTGTGTATGTATGAATGTATAAATGCATATATATATATATATATATATATATATATATATATATATATATATATATATTTATATATATATATGTATATTCATACATATATGACAGCGACAACGAGATTATTGTTATTACTAATAACACCATAATTATCATTGCTATTATCATCATTATTATCAATATCACCATCATTATGTTCCCTATTATCATAACTGGTTTCATCGTTCACGTATTTATTTTTTTATTAGAATTTCTCGTTTGTTTCTTGTCTGAATCTGTCTCTTAATATTTACCAGACCTGAAAAAAATAACACTAGTAAACATACACATGCATGGACAGACAAACACACAGGAAAACAAAACCACCCCTTGCCCTTTAGCGCGAACGTAAATCCACAAATCCACAGTAATCCTGGTGAAATCCCTTTTCCTCGCGTCAGGAAAGGGGTTTTCGCGGCGAGCGCTTTGGACGAAGCGATTACAGGATTTGACTTGATTCAGTGCAGTATCTTGTTGATGGGGCTTAGGATATAATTGATGGTAATGATAATAATGATAGTAAGGCTGACAATGTTAATATTAATGACAACAGTGATAATTATAATAATGATAATGATAGTAATGCTGACAATGTTAATATTAATGACAACATTGATAATGATAATAATGATAATGATAGTAATGCTGACAATGTTAATATCAATGACAACATTGATAATGATAATAATGATAATGATAGTAATGTTGACAATGTTAATATTAATGACAACAGTGATAATGATTAACAATAGTAATAGCAATGGCAATGATAATAATGTTAATAAAAATTATAATGATGATGAAAATATCATCATCATGATAGTAATATTTGTATCAATAATAATAATGATAATTATTATAATAGTAATAATAATAATAATAATAATAATAATAATAATAATAAGGATAAGGATAAGGATAAGGAATCTAATGAAACAATAATAATAATAATAACAATAACAATACTGCGACTGCTAATAATAAAAATAATAATAATAACGATAATAACAAAAATAATAATGACAATAATAACGATGATAATAATGATAGTGATATTAATAGTCATGAGAAGAATAAGCATAAGAATAATGATGATGACGATAATATTAATAGATAACGACAGATAACAAAAGAGACTCTACTCATCACAAGCAAGTCACAAACAGACCCACACAACACAGACACCGCTTTCCCCCGACCCTTACCTCTCACGACGCCCCCCTTGCCCGCAGGCGAAGGCGGCGACGGAGAGCGCGCGCCCCGCAAGAAGAGGTGTCGCGCCGCCTTCAGCCACGCCCAGGTGTTCGAGCTGGAGCGCCGCTTCGCCCACCAGCGCTACCTCTCCGGCCCCGAGCGCGCGGACCTGGCCCAGGCGCTCAAGCTGACGGAGCAGCAGGTGAGTTTGTCTTCAGGGTCCATGGATCTGTTTTATTTTATTCTTTTTATTTACTGTTTTTTTTTTTTTTTTTTTTTTTTTGGGGGGGGGAGGTCTTTTTCTTAAAGTGTGATTTCTCGCTTTTTTTAAGGTCTCGTGTATTTTCCTTTATCATTATATTTTCTGTTTTCTGTTTTCTCGTGTGTTTGTTATATAATGCATTATCATACTTTCCACCAAAGATAAAGACGATATATAACAATAAATCTAAATGAAAAATCCTTTAAGATATATATTTGAGTGTGAAACGGTGAAAGGAGTAAGTCAGTTTACGCGTCAAATGTATAAGCTATCATAACAACATATACTAATATATGCATTTACAAAATAAATAAATAGGCCAATGAAAGATCTGTATTTGCACAGTACACAACAGCAGCATAATGAAATCATAATATGCAACAAAACGAGTATTAAAAAAAAAAAAAAAGGCAAAGTAAATATCACAAAACCGTTTGCATATAACAGATTAAGCACTTTGTGGAGTTGAAATTCCCCCCCCCCCTCCCTCCTCCCTCCCTCCACCCTCCCCCTCCCTCCCTCCATCCTTCCCCCTCCCTCTCTCCCTCCATCCTCCCCCCACTATTATTTCTATTTGTGGAGAACAACTCTTGCTCTTTTTTTTTAATTACGAATGCCATCTTATCCCCCGTTTTGTTCCTATCATTTGAATGTATTCCTCGTATTATCTCC
>NC_061853.1:36391285-36393785 GCF_019202785.1 Penaeus chinensis
CCTCTCCCTCACCCTCACCCTCCCTCTCCTCTGCCTCTCCCTCTCCCTCACCCTCCCTCTCCTCTGCCCTTCCCTCGCCCGCCCACATCCCTCCCTCACCTCGCTCTCGCCCGCTCCTCGCGTCCCTCACCAGACCCACAGTCCATGACGATCGCATGACCCTTTCGAAGTCTCCTGACGAATAAAAATCACAGATCACGGTGAGGTTGCTGCGCTCGCCGTCGCGCTACACCAACAGCTGTTTCGTGGGGAGGGGGTGGAAGGGGGGGGGGGGGTGAGGTACCGAGTGTGTACGTAATTGTGTGTTCGCGCGCGTGTGTGTATGCATGGCTGCGTGTGTGCGGACCGTGTATTTTTTTTTTTTTTTTTTCTCTGTCTCGCTTTCTCTATCTTTTTGATAAATTTAGTGTTTTTTTTTTCTGGTTATGCCGTTTTTGTGGGAATTTAATTAGTTAATGTAGGGGATGTTTTTGACTGTGTATGGTTGTGTGGGGACACTTTTTTCTCGTTCTAGCTAATCTTATTTCTTTGTGAAAATTGTATTATTTTGATGGACCTTTTTTATATGATTTTCTCTTTCACATAATTACAATATCGTTACATCATCACCATATCACTACTGAGTTCGTTGTAATATCACCGTGTCATGAAAACATCAACACGTCATAATGGCAGGGCGCTCATCATGAAATCACCATCGGACACACGTCCCTGACATCACCATCACACCATCATGGCATCGCTTTCACATTGGCATGAGGTCACCTTTAAGGCACTCCCCCCCCCCCCCCCCAACACACACACAACACCTTCGCCGCCCTTGACGCCCCCCCCCCCCCACACGACATCGCCGCGCCCTCTCCCCCCGCGGCCACCTCCTCCCGCGCCTCCTCCCGCGCCTCCTGACTGACCGCCGTCTTCCCTCAGGTGCTGATGCGGGACGACCAGCTGCTCCTGGGGCCTGAGGAGGGCCTCCCCCGCCCCCCGCTCCTGCTCCCCTCCCTCAGCACCCTCAGCACCCTCAGCTCCCTCGGCTCCCTCGGCTCGCTCGGCTCCCTGGGCATCCCCCCCTACTGCTACTACCCCTACCTGTGCCCGCCCCCCCACTCCGGCGGGGCGAACCCGGCCCTGGCGTCCCTCCCGCACCTCCCCCAGCTCTCCGCCCTCTCCCCGGCTTCCCTCTCCTCCCTCTCGTCGTCCCTCTCCTCCCTCACCTCCTCCCTGCTGCCGCCCCACGCCCACGCCCACAGCGCAGCCTCCTCGCCCACGCCCGCCCCCGTGTCCAGCAGCTCGGCGGTGGGCGGCGGGTCGTCGAGCGGCGGCGGCATGGTGGCCCGCCCTGCGCCCCACACGCCCTCGCCCCCACGCCCGTGAGAGGCAGGAGGGTCGCACGCCCTTAGCGCCACGCCCTCGAGGGGAGAGGATGCCCACCACGCCCATGAGCTGAAGGAGAGACAGACGCCCGTGGCCCCTCGCCCTCGAGGCTCAGCGCCGAGAGCCGCCCTTGCGCCGAACCTGTACATATTCCGTGTGACTTCGGGAGTGACGAAATGCCCCGTTGCATGAGGACAACTGCAGGATGATTTTGGGATCAACGGATTTCTTTTCCCGGGAGACAGTGACTTTCCGTGGAATGACTTGCGTAGTGTATATATGTAAAAAGAAAGAAAAGAAAAACAAATGTGAAAGATAAATAACTACTTAGAGAAAACAAATGTGAGAAAAAAACTCATTAAATGGGAAAATCAAACTGAGAGACGAATAAAGAGAGAGAGAGAAAAAAAAAACTCGAAGTACTTCTCTTTATCACGTATTCGTGTGTTTCCGGGCATGAAAGTCCTGTCGTAGAGAATTGAAAAAGGTTTCAGACACGCCCCGTAGACGCCGTGTCCGAAATCCGACGAACAAACTATGAACTCTTGCCGGTATGAGAGGACCAATAGCCAACCAGTCACCGTTCACCGTTCACCGTAAACTAGTCCTGAAAGCCCCACCTAGTAGTTACCCACTCTGCTAGTCCACTGTACAAACACGTGGCTTCGTGTATACTTTTACCCTTCAAAAAGTATTGATATTAAAAAAACAAAACAAAAAAATATATAAAAAATAACTATAGAGTATACCCGATGTCTTAGAGATGTTGGATATGAATATACTTAATCAAGAGAATTACTGTATGACTTGTATAATTGTAAGAAATATACACGTTAAGAGTTCAGAGACAATATTTTCCTTCAGACCGAAAAAAAGGAGAAAGAGGTAGTTGAAAACGAGAAGAAGAAAGATAAACTGTCTGGATAGAAAAAAATATAAGTTAATTTTCCTACTATAGAAAACTATTTTACCAAAGACTTTTTTTCTTAGTTCTTATGAGAAAAGGAAGCTGTACGTCAGTCTGTGCCCCGTCCTGCGAGAGAGTGAGTGCGAGAGTGACAAAAGGAAAAGAGAATGAACGAGGCAAGAGACATTCTGTGAACATTGTGAATCGAGGACCATTTCA
>NC_061853.1:36411285-36413785 GCF_019202785.1 Penaeus chinensis
GGGAAGAAGGGAAGAAGCAAGGAGGAGGAGGAGGAGGAGTAGGGTGGGAGGAGAGGGGAGTGGGGGGAGGGGGAGGGGGAAGGAGTCATCAGTTGTTTGAGCAAGTCATACTCGAGACCGAGGGATTTGGGATTTAATCAAGTGCTTTTGTGGATTACAGAGAGGGTCAGTCGAGGGGCGAGGGCGGGCGAGTGAGGGGAAAGGGAAGAGCGAGTGTGAGGGGAGAAGAAGAAGAAAGAAGGAATAAGAAGAAAAGAGATGGATGGGGAGGAAGGGGAGGGTGAGAAACACGAGGATGATAAAGAGGGGGAAAAGAAAGAGAGATAATTCGAAAGCGATGGACAATGACCTCGGAAAAAAAAAAACAGAATGAAAAGAAAAACAGTAATTAAAGTTCCAAATCGAAGCCGCCATCTACCCCCCCTTCACCCCCCTTCACCCCCCCCTCCCCCAACACCACTACCCTCAAGAGAAAATAATAAAAAAAAAGGAAAAAATACAGAGTCGTGACCAAAAATACTACACAGGAGGATTAGGAGACATAATCAACGTAAATCTAAGGATGAGCTAGACTGTCCCTCAGTGGGAACCCTTGGCCTTATACTCATGAAACAAGTGAATGCACTTTAGCCGCATCAAGCTGTTGTTTCATTGGAATCGAATACTTTTACTATTTCTGTATTGGATTCTGTTGTCACGGTGGTAATGGAAACTTCATAAACTACATGTATCATCACATAAAGAGAAAAATAGAAAGAGATAGTTGAAAACAAACACGCAGAGAGCGAAAATGAGGGAGAACGGAGAGCGCGAGAACGAAAGAGTGACAGAACGACAGAACGAGAGAGAGAGAGAGAGAGAGAGAGAGAGAGAGAGAGAGAGAGAGAGAGAGAGAGAGAGAGAGAGAGAGAGAGAGAGAGAGACAGAGAGGAAAAAAGAAAGACAAATACAAGGATATCCCCATTTCGAAAAACAGACAGACGACCCCAACATTGAACTACTAAAGAGCAGTATCCGACGCGACCCCCAACCCCCCACAGTGACACGGAGAAGCACACCGAAGCGTGCATACGTACAGAGGACAAACACGCACGCACACTCGCACACGCACCGCCGAGGGTCCGCAAACGATATAAAAGTCAAAGAGCAGCTAAAAAGACAGTCACTCACGAAAGAGACACGCGTCAAGGGAATATTGATGATTAGTTGTAAATGGAGGAGAGAGAGAGAGAGAGAGAGAGAGAGGAGGGGGGAGAAATAGAGAGAAAGAGAGAGAGAGAGAGAGAGAGAGAGAGAGAGAGAGAGAGAAGAGAGAGAGGAAGGACAGGAGAGAGAAAGAAGAGAGAGAGAGAGGAAGGGCAAGAGAGAGAGAGAGAAAGAGATTATAGAGAAGAGAAATAGAGAGAGTGTGAGAGACACGGGAAGAGGGAAAGGGAGACAATGAGAACAAAAATAAGAGGTAGGGAAGAAAGAGCGAGGGAGAAAAAAGAGAGATAGAGACAGAGACAGAGAAAGAGAGAGAAAGAGAAAGAGACAGACAGACAGAAAGAGAGGGAGAGAGGGTGGGAAAGGTGAGAGAAATGGGATTGAAGTTGAAAAGTCTATTTGCATAAACGCTTACATGCAAAACTCCAGGGAAAAATCTCTAAGCGTCTACACAAATTCTCAAAAAACATATAAAACTACAAAGCTCATCTTATTTCAATGCTTTTCCTAATTTATCATAAAAAAAAAAAACATCTTTTCACACAGAAACACGAGCCCAGAGCCTTTTGACTATTACCTGTCGTAGATTTCAAGGAGACAGACACAGACAGACAAAATCCGACTGACAAATAGCTGACAAACAAAGGCAAAGAATCCAACATGAAGTCGAACATGATAAAAAAGAAAAGAATAAAGAGAGAAAGAAAGACAAAATAATAGGTACGGAAGAGTAAAAAAAACACATCGAAAAAATGACGATCAGCGTGCGCCATCGATCGTATGTTTCGGTGCAGGGTAATGATAAAGCAATTAGATTCATCCAGAGAGAGAGAGAGACCGATATAGATAAATAGATAGACAGATAGACAGATGGGGGGAGAGATAGAGAGAGAAGAGAGAGAGAGAGAGAGAGAGAGAGAGAGAGAGAGAGAGAGAGAGAGAGAGAGAGAGAGAGAGAAAGAGAGAGGGAGAGACAGAGACAGAAATAGAGAGAAGGGAAAAATTAAAGAGAGGAAAAAAACAACATATATAGATAGATAGGTAGATAGATAAATAGATAGATAAGACATAGCGTAGCAAAGCGCGAGATATGAAATAGCAAAATAAAGAAAGAACAGAAGGGGGGGAAGAAAGCAATAGAGAAAAAGGAAAGAAGGAAGAAATGGAGTGAAAGATAGAGAAGAATTTTCCTTTTTTTTAATGATAAGAAATGAAAGCTTGTCTCATTCGAAACCAAGCTCTTAGTGATCCACGTGGTATGAAAAAGGCCAAACAAAAAAATGAATAAATAAAT
>NC_061853.1:36421285-36423785 GCF_019202785.1 Penaeus chinensis
AATTCAATGCGTGGGTCCGCTTGGAAGCGAGGCCGCTCCGCAACTGTCTCTGTCTACCTATCTATCATCCATCTATCTGTCCATCCATCCATCTATTTATCTATCTATCTATCTATCCATCCATCTACCCATCTATCTGTCTACTTCTATCTATCTATCTATCTATCTATCCATCTATCTAACTATCTATCCATCCATCCATCCATCCATCCATCCATCCATCCATCCATCCATCCATCCATCCATCTATCTATCTATCTATATATCCATCCATCTATCCATCTATCTCTTTATCGATCTGTCTAGCTCTATCTATCCATCTATGTACATAACCGTCTACCGATCTCTCTCTCTGTCCGACGGAATCACAAGACGTGATTCTCGTCTCTTCGCTTCACGTATTTGCCTTGGTTCTATCGATCACAGACGCCTTCAAGTCAAACAGGGGGAAGAAGAGGAAGGATTTTTACGCGAAGGAAATCTCGTATTTGCGTGGTTACCTGGGCGGTTGATAATTAGGTGGACGGAAAATAAGATGAGAGAAAGAGAGAGAAAGAGAGAGAGGGGAGAGAGAAAGAGAGATAGAGAGAGTGAGAGGGAGAGAGCAAAAATGAAAAGAGAGAGAGAGAGAGAACGGCGGAATTAAAGGCCAAAAGAGTGAGAAGAAAAGGACACAAGGACAGAAGCAAGGAAGATATGCTATTCAGAAAGATAATCTAAAGAGAGAGAAAGAGAAGAGATGAAAAGAAGCAGAAAAGAGCGGAAGAAATAGTTAAAAGGGAAGATAAACACGGAAATGAAAGGAAGAAGGAGATAAAGATGATAATAAAGGGGAAGGGAAAGAGGAGGAAATAGAGTCGAAGACAGAGGAAGAAAAAGAGAAATAAAAGGAAGAAGGCAACTGATAAGAAGAATATGAAGAAAGTCTCACGGATTTAGAAGAAGGAAAATACAAGAATATGAAGAAGGTCTCACGGATTTAGAAGAAGGAAAATACAAGAAACAGAAGAAAGGTAGATATAGCGAAAAGAAGAGAAAGAGAAGTAATTGAAGTAAAGGAAGTGGAGGAGCAAGAGGAATAAGAGGAGACGAGATAAGAAAAGATTATGACTAACTAAAGAAATAAAAAATATAGAGAATATCAATAAACCGAGAAGGAATAGATAGAGTGAGAGTGGGGAAAAAAACGAATGATAAAAACACGGAAGGGAAATAAAACAAGAAAACAATCATAAACAAACAAACAAAACACAACATAAACAACATCCAAAAACAAACAGAAAACAAACCCCCTCTCTCCTCTCTCCTACCCCCCAAAAAAACAAGAAAAAAAATAATATACAACCAAAAAAAGCGACAAACAAACACAAACAAATAAAAGTCATAAAAACAAAACCGAAAAACAAAAACTAAAATAAAAAGATAAATACAAGAAGAAGAAAAGAAAATAAAACAAGAAAAGAAATGAAAAATGAAGAAAACACTATATAGACAAGAAAAAATATATATTTATAAAAGAGAGAAAAAATTCATATTTACAAAAGAGAGAAAAATATATAAAAAAGCGACAAGAACGAAAAAAAACAAAAACAAAATATAAAAGCCCCCAAACCAAACCCAAAAAGCAAAAACCCAAACAAATAAGTAGCAAGAGCAGCCGCCCCGCCCCCGCCCCCCGCCCCCGCCCCCGCCCCCGCCCCGCCCCCGCCCTCGGCCGGGCCCTTGGCAATCCCGGGCGGCACGCGAGGCGGCTCTCGGGCGGCGTCACGGGTCCTCGCCGCGAGGGCCGCGCGCGAGGGCGGGCCGCGTAAGCTCCTTGCTCGCTCCTATTACGGCTAGCTCTCTCCTCTTTCTTCCTGTCTTTCTTTAAGCTTCTTGTTTTTTCTTTTTTTATTCTTGCTTTCTTCCCTTTTTCTTCTTCTTCTTCTTCTTCTTCTTCTTTTTTCTACTCTTCCTTCCTTTTTTTTTTTTCTTTCTTTAAGCTTCTTGTTCTTTCTTCTTCTTCTTCTACTCTTTCTTTTTTCTTTCTTTAAGTTCCTCGTTCTTTCTCCTTCTTCTTTTTCTCTTCTTTCTTTCTTTCTTTTGTTTTTGGTTTCTTTGGTTTGTTTTCTAGTGTTTTTTTTCTATATTTCTTTTATTTTCTTGTCTGTTTTGATTGTTGTTTTTTTGTTCTTTTATTTATCTCTCTCTTTTCAATGTTTTTCTTTTCTTTTTCGTTTTTTGGATTTTATTTTCTCTCTTTCTCCCTCTTTTTCGTTTTTTTGATTTTTTTTTTCTCTCTCTTTCTCCCTCTTGTAGGTTTTTCTTTTGTTTATCGTCCGTTTTATTATTCCTCTTGACCTCTCTTCTCTTCTCCTTCCATCCGTTCTCCTCCTTTCACTTTTATTGATGCTTTTTTATTGTTATCTTTGTTTTTTCTTCTCTCTACTCATTCGTTTGTTTCGTCTGCGTCCCCTCATTTTTTTTTTTTTCTCCATTTGCTCTCTCTCTTTTCCTCATT
>NC_061853.1:36446285-36458785 GCF_019202785.1 Penaeus chinensis
GGAGGGGAGGAGGAGGGGAGGGGGGGGAGGAAGAGGCGAGGAGGGAAGGACGAGGGAGAAGGGGGGCCGAGGGAGGGGAGGAAGAGGGGAGGAGTGGGACGAAAGAGGGAAGGACGAGGGGAGGCAGGGGGAAAGGACAGAATGGGGAGGAGGTGGGAGAACGATAGAATGAAAGGGAATGATGGGGAAGTTGTGGGAGGGAAGGAAGGATTTTCCTTTCATCCTTCCCTCTTCTTCTTCTTTTTCTTCTTCTGCCTCTTTCCACCCCCCCCCCCCTTTTCCTTCCACAACAGAGAGCGGACATAGTTAGTAATCATCGTCTTTTATAACGAGGTCGCTTTTTTTTTTTGCTCTTTGAAGTTGTGTTCTCAGTGGCTCACCTTAGGCTCCGCCCCTTTTCCCGAGGCTTGGGGAAGAGGAGGAGTGGAAGACGATAATGGAGAAAGGAGTATAAAGAATCATATATATATATACATATATATATGTATATATATAAATATATATATATATATATATATATATATATATGTATATATGTATATATATGTATATATATATAATATATATATATTTCTTTTTTTTCTTTCTTTTCTTTTTTGATAAATCTCTTCGTCCTTTTATTCAGTATCCTTAATCACTCTTTTTTTTTTTTTTTTTTAAACACTCTTTCTCTAACTATTTATATTCATCAATTCTTTCAGATATTCATTCATTCATTTACCTCTTTATTACGATTAATATCGACAACAGCCTTATCAAACCACGCCGTCCTGTCCCTCGTTGTTTCGGACATGGACGCCCGAGGGACGGCGAGGGACGCGAGGGACGGCGAGGGACGCGAGGGACGCGAGGGACGGGTCGGCGAGGGAAGGCGAAGGACGCGAGGGACGGGTCGGCGAGGGACGGCGAGGGACGGCAAGGGACGGCGAGGGACGCGAGGGACGGCGAGGGACGCGAGGGACGCGAGGGACGGGTCGGCGAGGGAAGGCGAAGGACGCGAGGGACGGGTCGGCGAGGGACGGCGAGGGACGGCAAGGGACGGCGAGGGACGCGAGGGACGGCGAGGGACGCGAGGGACGCGAGGGACGCGAGGGACGGCGAGGGACGCGAGGGACGGCGAGGGACGCGAGGGACGGCGAGGGACGCGAGGGACGGCGAGGGACGCGAGGGACGGCGAGGGACGCGAGGGACGGCGAGGGACGCGAGGGACGGCGAGGGACGCGAGGGACGGCGAGGGACGCGAGGGACGCGAGGGACGGGTCGGCAAGGGAAGGCGAAGGACGCGAGGGACGGGTCGGCGAGGGACGGCGAGGGACGGCAAGGGACGGCGAGGGACGCGAGGGACGGCGAGGGACGCGAGGGACGGCGAGGGACGCGAGGGACGGCGAGGGACGCGAGGGACGGCGAGGGACGCGAGGGACGGCGAGGGACGCGAGGGACGGCGAGGGACGCGAGGGACGGCGAGGGACGCGAGGGACGCGAGGGACGGGTCGGCAAGGGAAGGCGAAGGACGCGAGGGACGGGTCGGCGAGGGACGGCGAGGGACGGCAAGGGACGGCGAGGGACGGTGAGGGACATATATGTATGTGTGTGTGTGTGTGTGTGTGTGTATGTGTGTGTGTGTGTGTGTGTGTGTGTGTTTGTGCGCGCGCGGATTCTATATGTATACATATATATTTTCCTCTCTCTCTAATGTCTTCGTTTCCCCGTTCACCGATGCCGAGCGTCCGCCCAGCTTCCCGAAGGCAACCTGGCGCCGTCCGTCTCAAGCAAAACGGAAAGAATAATCGCTTGGCTCAGTCCGCCTCGCGTGTAGTGCACGTAAGCGCCTCTCCTCCACCGCCTCCTCCAGCCTGCTTCTGACGAGGGGGCGGGGGAAGGAGGGCCAAGGAGGAGAGGGTGGGAGCAAGTGGAGGCTCCCTTAGTAACCATTCCATCGTAGGTGGTCCTCGACACAGCCCTCTCCTCCTTGAACGCTTACTTAAGCCTCTCTTCAAGATTTTAATAGTTAGCTGAGTGGCAGGGGTGTTAGACTCGAGTGGAGGAACTTAGTACGAGGCCTCGGTAGTGAGGGGCGATAGGGGAGATTTGGAGGGGGGGGGGGTGAGAACGAGAGGGGGAGAGAGGGAGGGAGATGATGGGGGAGGGGAGAGACGAGGAGGGGAAGTTAGGGTTTGGAAGGGGGGGAAGTAAAGATGGAATAAAGGAGGAGGGAAGGGAAAGGGAAGAGGAGGAATGTGGAGGAAAGGGTGTGGGAGGGAGGAAAAAGGACGGGAGAAAAATGGAAGAAACGTAGGGGGGAGGAAGAAGGGAGAAGGAGGACGAGGACACAGAGGTGGGTATAGAGAAGCAGGAACAGAAGGAGGAGGAGGAGGAGGAGGAGGAGGAGGAGGAGGGGAGGAGGAGGAGGAGGAGGAGGAGGAGGTGGAGGAGGAGGAGGAGGAGGACAGAGAAGAGGCTTGTGTGATGTAATATACTCTTGGATCAGTTGGGTTCGAGCCAGTAGCCTTGCTGAGACGTTAAGGAGCTTTGCATTGGGTGGTGCGTAGTGGGTGTAATGATAAGGGTGACTGAGGCAATGACGATCATCATAGCTGGAGATAGGAGGGGAAAATATGATATTATTGTGATTAATTCTTCTTTTTATCTATTCATTGGCAATGCTATTATTGCTGTTACTGTTACGATTATTACTATTTGCATCATTAGCACTAGTAATTAAATGAACACCTTAACTGGTTCAATAGTTAATCAATACGCTGTTTGTTTGTTGGGGAGGGGGATGTCACCCGCAGGATTTCGCGAAAAAAATATAGACGGATGATGACAACACTTTATGGAGGCTGTCCATTTCCATTAGACTTAGGTGGAGAATCGGGTGGATGAGATGTGGAAGTGGACTGAGAGGAGATTTCCTGAAAAAAGAGGAAGTCTGAAGGTGGGTTATCATGTTTATATAATACATTTAATGGGTGTAGTGATGATCATAAAATCTGTCATTGTTGTTATCACCGTTATTAGTATCTGTGTAGTTATCAGTATTGGTATTAGTATTGGTATTTGTATCAGTATTACCATTACTATTGTTATTATTATCAACATAATTATTCTTATTATAAAACGTTATTTACCAGTATCATTTTTAGTTTAGCTTGTGTTATTATTATTCTTGTTATCATTATCAATATTATTGCTCTCCATCTATAACTCCATCCAGTCATGGCATATCATGTTATCATTATTGTCATCACTTTTTACCTTTATCAACACGATTATCATAATCAATATTAATACTACTTTTTTTTTTTTTTTTTTTTTTTTTTTTTGTTTTACTATCATTATTATCATTGCCATCATCCGTGTTATTATGATCATGTTAATGTCGCCAATTTATCGATGGCATTTGTTATAACCCTCATTATTGGTAAGTTACCAGTATTGCTATTAGGATTATAATCGTCATCTTATTACTGTCTTTATTATAAAAGTTTTTGTTTCATTCTCATTGTTGAGTAATATCACCATATTTTTTAATTATGATATTCTCTGTTATTGTCAACATTACTATTACTATGTCTCATGTCAGATATCATTCATTATCATTTTCCTTATCATGGCTATTATTATCTTTCGTTATTGGTATTCTTTGCTTCTGAATTCAGCCTCATTCATAAATGTTAATATACTCACTAATGCTACAATTTTATAACACTTTTTACCCCAAGATCTTTGAAAGAATGGAATGTCAGGCCCTTGTAGCAAGAAGGTGCTGAACTACGAGGTGATATACGGTCGTTGTGCGCAGTTAAGTAGCCCTGTTGATGCTCCAGCTAGCGGGTTTTATTTACCCCGTCACGGCATATGAGAACAGCATGCTTTATATACACTCCATACGGACGCGGAGGTTCGTACGGTTTGTTTGCGTGGTCATGCTTTTTTTGTTATTTGTGCGCGTATGTAAACATACGGACGAACACACATCTCACACACACACACAAACACACACACACACACATACACATACACACACACACACACACACACACACACACACACACACACACACACACACACACACACACACATATATATATATATGGAAGAAATCCCACAATGTAAAACTAGTTTTACATTGTGGGTTTTTCTTCAATAGTATCAACACGGTAGAGCGTTTTCACCATCCATATATATATATATATATATATATATATATATATATAGATATATAGATATATGTATACATATATATACACATCTGTGTGTGTGTGAACAGACATGCATATATATATATATATATATATATATATATATATGTATATATATATTTTTTTTACATATATATACATATATGTGTATATATATACATATATATATATGTGTGTATGTGTGTGTGTATATATATACATATATATATATGTGTGTGTGTGTGTGTGTGTGTGTGTGTGTGTGTGTGTGCATTCGTGCTCACGCGCAGATTTGCATAATTTGGGCAGATATGATGGTGGGTTGAGAACCACCAACAATGATTACCTGAACAACAACGGTGAAACTGCTGGCAGCAGGGCACTGGTTTCTGCAGAAGGCGCTTATCAGTGCAACTGGCAGTTCACGGCAGATGCAGAATATGTCTGGCGGAAGTTTAATTCTACTGAACAAACGGCAGAGATAGCATTCCTGATAGCATTCCTAGTTAGATGAAACTGCGAGCTAAGAAAAAACCTGGGGGCCTTTGCTTCGCTAATTCTAAAGCTCCTAACCACATCCCAAAATATAATTTGTGTGGAATGCCTCGGCTGATCTGCCCAATGATCATTCGTGTGATGATGATGAGTGTATATAGATTCATATATATGTGTGTGTGTGTGTAAGCATATATATATGTATGTATATATGTGTGTGTGTGTGTGTGTGTGTGTGTGTGTGTGTGAGTGTATTTTTATATGTATATGTTTGTGGGTCCCTGTAGCGTCTCTCCGTTCAGGAAATTTCATGTCTTATTAATAGAATCCCAATCTCGAAGATTCATTTGATAGATTTGTGTTTCAAAAAGAATAAATCTCTACTTGAAACGTATTTGTAATTTCTAAAAGTAAGTGTGCTATTGTAAAGATGTAACCGTACGTAAATATGTGATTAAAATGCGGATTTAGTAGTGGATTGAATCTGCTAAAATGGCTTTCTTGATAATAAATCAATCCTTAGATAAATGAATAGACAGATAGATAAATAGATAACAGGGAAGAAGGGAAACAGGATATATAGTATTTGTGAGTATTTTATGTTTTTTTTTTTTTTTTTTTTTTTTTACTTTCTTATTTTCCAATTCTATGTTTTACTGCTTATTCTCCTTCACATCACACTGTTCAAAGCCCAACCAAGCCTATGGATTATTCCCTTTATTTCCTTAACATTTCTGCTGTCTCTAACTCTCCCAGTGTTTTTTTTTTTTTTTTTTTCCCCTATTTTCCTTTTCTCATTATAATTCCTTACCGGTGTATTCTGAAACCATGGCAACCTTAGCTTTCCTCGACTTCTTGTACAAATGGTTGTCCTTTCTTGTAAAAGTGGTCCTTTCTTGTACAAATGATTCTCATTTCTTGTACAAATGATCCTCATTTCATGTACAAGTGGTTGTCCTTTCTTGTACAAATGGTTGCCATTTCTTGTACAAACGGTTATTACTGAGAGAGTTCTTTGTGGTGTATGTCTTGTCTAACACATCTTTTTATTTGTATCTGTTTTGTCATCTGTAGTTTTTATTATTTGTTTATTATCTGGCTTTATTTGTTTACCTATCTCCTTGTTTATTTACATATCTATATTCTTATATCCATGTATTTCATTAAGTTATTTGTTTATTCATTCGTTTGTTTGTCTCTTTTGCTTGTTTGCAGTCAGTCGTTCATCCAGTCATTTCGCTTATTAAATTAATCGCATAAAACTGACTTAGACCTTAATCATTCTTACTTTGTTTTTGTTTTTTGTCCTCCTTTCTTGAATTGTTTAATTGTTTCTTTGTTTTCGGGTCGTCCTCTTTTCCCTTTTCTGTTTCGAAACGCTTTTCTAAAAATTAAGTAATCTCTTTTCGTAACATTCGGGGTATTTTCTTTGCTCTTCGTTGCATTAACAATATAAGGAATTGACATATAAGTTGATTAATGAATACGTATCAAAATGAAAGGATTCTGCAATATAAATATCAAAGACTGATTAAGGAAATGGAAGGCATCAGTTATTACACACCACCAAACCATTCAGTATTTTTTTTTTTTTTTTTTTTTGTGAATAATACTAATACTCTATATAATTTCGCCTCATACTATGTCGCATGAAGGACATAAATTCTATCAATGCCATCAAATATTATTGGCACTTTGTTGGGGTATTCCACGCGATGAAAAGACCACAGAAGAGATAGTAGCGGTCGCCATTAAATCTGGCCATTTGTCGTTCTTTGCTGAGAGGAATTAGGTACGGTTTGTAAATTGCTGAGGAAGTGGTGTCTGTGGCCATTTCTCATTCTCCTTTTCTCTCTTTATCTGTGTTCTCTCTTTTTATTTTTTTATATAATGATATACATGTGTGTGTGTGTGTGTGTGTGTGTGTGTATGTGTGTGTGTGTGTGTGTGTGTGCGCGCGCGCATGCGTGAGTGAGTGTGTGTATGCGTATACCACATCCCGAACTATCACAATTCCCAGATTCCTAACACAGTTGAATCCTTGCAACCAAATGAACTAAATGACCGGCGTTTCTGTTTGTCTCCAACGCCCCCCCCCCCCCCCCCCCCAGGGCCTCCTCCCGGCACCCTCGACTTCGTCTCGACGTTTCCCAATAGACTTGTAACGCGGGCGGGGAGCTGAGTCAGCCTTGCGGAATTTCTCGGCATTTTGCTTGGATTTTTTTTATATAGCACAAGTACTTGCGCTTCGTAAATAAACTTAATCAGTCAAGCCTTGTTATCGTTCGCTCCCGCCCTCGCTTGGCACCGCCCCGGCACCCCTGGCTCTTCCCCGTCGCTCCGCTTTCATTTCGCTTTTATGTCTTTTTCTCTTAATCTTCCTCTTGTGTCTTTCTCTTTCTCCGTTACACTGATTTCCTATCTTTCCAGACATCTATTCTCTTGCTTTGTTATCTTCGTTTTTATTTATTATTTTCTAGCCTATTCCTTTTTTCATTATCCTCCATTCGTTCCCGTCATATCGTTTCATCCACCTCGTCTACATTAATCCTAATGTTCTCCACTTTGGTCCACCGAATTCACCAACATCGCTCCACTAAGAAATCTTTCAACTTAATTTCATCTTCTCTTATTCCCTCTGTTTATTCATTTCTCTTCACGGGTTCATTCACACACTGACTATCGCTTCATGGCTTTTCTCCACAGCCTTCCCTCCACATCCTCCACCGCGCCTCAGCTCAGCTTTACTTTCCTCACTCCACCTTCTCCACCTCATTCAAAAGTCCGCTCTCTCCACATCGCTTCTTCCGCCCTCAGCCCCTCCTCTGCCCCCACGAGTCCATCCACTTCCCCAACAACTCTTGCTCTCGTTTCATCCACCCTCCTTCCACATCGCCCAGCCCGCGTCCCTCCACGCCCCCCCCCCCCCCCCCCCGCGCCCTCCCGCCCGCTCCCAGGCCTCGATCTCTTCAGTAATTCAGTGCGAGTGTCTTTTTCTACGAATCTTTCCGCGAGGCTCCAGCAGAGAATGGGTTTCAAGGGTCCTCTAAGTTTCAGTGTTCGCTGCTCCTTCATCAGGAGATTCACGGGGAGAATTTAAATTCATTCCCGTCTATTGTTGGGAGGAAATGGCCGGCAGCGGGGAGGGCAGCCAATGAGAACGGCGGGGGACCGAGGGCGAGTATTTTGATTGGCTGATTGGCTCTCCGACGAGGCGGGTTCCGGACGGACGGGCGGCGGGCGAGCATACGAGCGAGGATTGATAGATAAGACAATGTCGGAACCAAACTGGAAGGGAGAAACGCGAGACAGAGAACAGAGCAAGAAGAACACTCGTAGAGCGCAGGAAATATGTCTCGTCGAAGGCAATCAATCCCATGAAATGACTGAAACAAATACAAATGAAAAGTAAAACCGTCCTTTCAAACTACCGTCAACATAAAAATAATAAAGAAAAGGTGGCTGTGGGGGAAAAAACACACGAAGAATTCTGGACATCAACGGAACATTAAGGAAACGATAAACACATCTATACACAGCCTTTCATTACGAATTCGCCCCTGTCTCTCACTTTTTCTAAAGAAATTGAGGGTAAAAACGATTGCGGGCAATTTGCTGGGGGCCCCTGAAGAAACCACAGCGCGTAAGGGTTTCACAAGTTTTCGTTTCTTGGATTTGGGGCTGCTTTTTTGGAGGGGGGGGGGGGGAGGGAAGAGGAAGAGAGAAAAGTTTATTTTAAACTTTACGTCGAAACTTCAGGTCTTCCGAGCATTAGTGTTGTCTCTGTGAGTCTTGGTGTTCTATCGCATTAATAATTCACAGAAAATGTGTTGCGGTTATCCAAGTGATGATCGGGTAATTAAAGTACATGAAATTATTTAGATTAATGTTATGTACACAGGCACATTTAGCTACAAATATACAGATACTTGTGTGCGTGGATGTGGATGTTGTTCGCGTGTTCGTCCCATGACAGTGACCGATTTAGACATATAACCATTTAATTCATGTTGTACGAAACCTAACATTGAACTTTCTATGTAAATCATACTAGCACACAGTAAACACCACGTATTACTCGCATATGAACTCTACAATCCGAACACACTCTCCTTAGCTTTCCTCGCGAGTCTAACATAAATACTGCACACCCGAAGAGGAAGAAGCATGAGAAACACAAGACACCCGTATATATAAGATGAACAAAGTCATACACAAATAAAACACCCCACAAATATTTGAGAACACAATCACAGCAACCCCATCTATATATTTACCAAACCCCACGAAAGTTCTCAGCGCGAAAAGACATTTCAAGAGAGCGCATTATTTAGCTGAGGGGCAAACGCGACAGGGCCAAAGGAGGGATGACGAGTGCCCAGACACCATAAACAAACCCAAGTGCCAACGGCGTGCCACACGAGGTGCCACTCCACCGCCGGCACCGAGACCTCCCCCGATGCCTTCTGATGAATGACCGGGGCCCCGGGCGTACCCGGCGCTGTGTGCGCGCTGGGTACTCGGTAGCTGATAGGCCGGGCGAGGCGGGCTTTTAGTCACTCTGCTTCTCCTGTTTCCTCTTTATTTTCTTTTATTCCATGTATTTTTCTGATTTCATCTTATTCTCCTTTATTTTCTTTCTTCTACGCTTCGTTTTCTCCCACTCTTCCTTCTCTTGCCGTTTGTTTATATCAGTCTTGTCCTATAATCAAGATGATAAGTTGGTAGACTCCGCCAGTGAAAATACACGAGAGAAGAAACGAGGCCGAGAAAGTCGGAGCACTATTAATAGTTGGCCTGTAAGTTTCCCTGACATGCCTAAACACTTCTTGGAGTGAGGGCTTTTGTAAGTGCGAAGGCAGGGAGACCATCTGGTGGTCCCCTGGCTTTCACTGCCTCCTCTCTCTCTCTCTCTCTCTCTCTTTCTGTTTATCTAGATAGCTGGCTAGCAAGGGTCTAGATGCCAGTTTATCTGGTTTAGATATTTTATCTATCTGTCATCTATCCGGTTGTCCCTATCTATCAGCCTACTGTATAATTGCGTGTGTGAGCCTGCCTGTGTGTATTTGTACCTACGTTTCATATTCTGCTGTGTGTAAAGTACAATATGTATAGATGCATAATTATGTATACGCAGGCAAATATATGTACATCCCCCTCACCCAACATACACGTCCATCCCCACGTCTACGAGCCCGATTCCCCTCCGAAAAAAACTCTCCACCTTCTTTACAGACATAACCTGATCATCTAAATATTCTAAATATCTCCCCGTCGGTCAGTCGCCAGCCCAGAGACGGAGGACGCGGACGAGCGGCGAAGAAGAGGAGAGGGAAAACCCATGCGATTGAGGCGCGGGGAAGACAAGGCCCACCTGGAGGGTCTCGAGGCGTTGAGAAAGTAGAGGGTTAGAAGAGGGGAGAGGGCGAAGGTGCGGAAGGGTGAGGTGAGGAAGAGTCAAAGCGGAGGAGGTAGAGAGTGGGAAAAGGGGGTGGAAGGAAGAGGGGTCCGAGAGAGAAGGCGGAGAGGGCAGAGGTGTGGAAGGGTGACGTGAGAAAGAAGAGGAGAGGAGGGAGAAAGTAGGGAAAGAGGGTAGAAGGAAGAGGGATGCAGAGGAGAAAGGGAAGGAGAGGAGAGAGTTAGAAATGCAGAAAGGAGGAAAGACAGAGGTGCGAAAAGATAAGGTGAGAAAGAGGGAAAGGAGGAGGAAGGAAATAGTGCAGAAAGGGGATGGAATAAAGAGGGGTGCAGAGGAAAAAAGGTGAAAGGAGGAGAGAAGTGAAAGAAAGGAGAATGAACAAAGGTGAGAAAGAGGGACAGAGGGAGAGAGTAGAGAAAGGCGATGGAAGGAAGAGAGATGTAAGGGGAAAAGGAGAAAGATAGAGGGAGATGGAAGCGCGGAGAAGGGGTAAGGCCAAAGGTGCGAAGTGATAAGAAAGAGTGGAATATAAGGAAGAGGGAGGAAGGAGAAAAAGATAAAACAGAGGGGAAGGGAAAAAAGGAGAAGAGATACAAGAAGAAAAAGCGAAAGGAAAGGGAGATAGAGATGTTAAAGAGAAGAAAGGAAAAATGATAGGTGACAGGGATGGGATAAGAATAGACAGAGGAGAGGAGGAAGGGGAGAGGAGAAGTAAGATGAGAGGGGAGAGAGGCAGATGAGAGAAGGAGGCGAAGGGAAGTAGCTTGCCCTTCGCCGATGACTGAGCAGAGACAAATATAAAGTGTGGGAAAAAAGGGGTTTCGAGAAGTAAACAGCAGAGGAGGTGCGAGGGGAAAAGTGATAAATAGGGAGGAATTTATGATGAAGATATCATCGGCAATAAGTGTGTATCTGTGTGTGCGTGTGTGTGTGTGTGTGTGCGCGCGTGTGTGTGCGTGTGTACGTGCGTGCGTGTTTGCATGTCCATACGCGCGCGTGTGTGTGTTTGCGTGCGTGTTCCACCACACGTGCCTACGCATTGGCTCGCACGTGTATATGAGGAATAAACAAACACACAGGCACAGATTTACAGACAAAAGCACAAACAGTCACACTCCCTAACAAGCGAGTCAAGAACAGCTCCGTGATTGTGCGAATGATAATTGCCGAACTCACGCAACTTTAAATCCTTTAATAAAGGTCTGACTAACAAGTCCCGCGGTCTCTCGCGCTCAGCCGCCGCCGCCACCCGCCCGTTTTCTGTTCCTATCCTCGTTTTCTGTTTTCTTTTTTTAATTCTTAAATTTTTTCGCCATTTTTGCCAGAATCATTTCTTCGGTACCAATGGAACGGCTTAAAAAAATAGCTAAATTAAACACAGCTATCCAAAAATAGTAATAATATTTTCTCTCATTACTCTTTTCCAAGGATGGGAGTTGTGAATCCAGGTTTAATATATTAATTTGTACCATAACAGCTTTAGACGAAAGTAAAGTAAATTCTGACACTACGAAATCTCAGGCATTCCGAGGTCTGACAAAAAAATCATATCAAAATTGTAAATTCCAATATCTCAAGAAAAATATATATTTTTAAATATTTAACTTAAACCTGGAATAACGTTTGGACTGTGAGTATATATTGTCACTTGTATCTTATAAAACTAATGATGAGAATGAGAAAAGTGTTTCCTTTAATTTTTTCGTTTTTTTTTTTTTTTTTTTTTTCTTATCTACATTGAGTTCAGTAAACAAATAGTAAGTTTGCGGGTTATTGTAATTCTAAGCTGAAAGGGTCCTTCGTAAACCCCTCTGGTGCGTAGAGGGAAAGGTAAGGGTTATGGGAATTACTGCCTTTGATAAGCGGTAAACATCATTTTCGTTCTGCGTTTTCGGTTCGGTCAGAATGGCCGACGATCCTGATAAATTAGGATTATCATTAACCGCTATTATCTTTGTCTCTTTCACGTGGGTTCATCCCCATTCCTCCTCCTGCTCTTTCTCCTTATCTCCTCTACTTCCCTTTCCTTCCCCCTTCCTTCTCCTTCGTCATCCTTCTATCTCCCTCCTTCCCCTTCCCTGTCTTCCCCCATTCCGTCGTCTCTCTCTTCTTCTCCCCCATTATCCTTCCATCCTCCTACTTCCCTCCTTCCTCCTCCCACTCTTCCCCACTTCCCTCCCTTCCCCCATTCCTCTCCCTCATCCTCCTTCCATCCTCCTTGCTTCCCTTCTTCCTCCTCTTCCCTCCCCCGCCCAGTCTTCCCCCTCCCCCCCCCTACACTTCGTCTTCTCCATTCCCCCCTCCCCCTTCCCCTCTCCCTCCCCATACCCCCATCTACACCTGCTCATGGCTGACTCACCTGACCCTCATCCCCGGGGAGTCACGCAGAGTCATCCGATAGG
>NC_061853.1:36463785-36466597 GCF_019202785.1 Penaeus chinensis
GAAAGAGCGAGAAGAGATAGAGAAGACAAAGAGGAACGAAGGAGAAAGAAAGAGAGCAAGAAGAAAGAGAAAGCGAGAGAGAAAGGCAGAAAGAGACGGCGGGCGAGACTCAATAACCCACCACTGGCACTCCAATAAATACAAACAGCTCTCCCCTCACGCACAAACACATAAACACACGCACATCCCTGGCGATCGCTCTCTGTCTCTCCTATTTTCGCTTTGCTCTTCTGTGGCATCTTTATCATTATCTTTCGTTGTGATGTTTTCTGATGTTGTTGTTTGTTTTTGTCTTTTCTTTTGTGTGATTCGTTTTTATTTGTTCATTTCCTTTTCTTTCTGGTTGATTCTTTGTTTGTTTGTTGCTTTCTACCTCCCCCCCCCCCTCCTCTTCTTTGTCTTATCTTCTCCTTTCTCTCTCTCTCTCTCTCTCTCTCTCTCTCTCTCTCTCTCTCTCTCTCTCTCTCTCTCTCTCTCTCTCTCTCTCTCTCTCTCTCTCGCTCTATCTCTCCCTCTCTCTCTCATTCACTCTCTCTCATTCTCTTTCTCTCTCTCTCTCTCTCTCTCTCTCTCTCCTCTCTCTCTCTCTCTCTCTCTCTCTCTCTCTCTCTCTCTCTCTCTCTCCTCTCTCTCTCCCTCTCTCTCTCATTCACTCTCTCTCATTCTCTCTCTCTCTCTCTCTCTCTCTCTCTCTCTCTCTCTCTCTCTCTCTCTCTCTCTCTCTCTCTCTCTCTCTCTCCCTCTCTCTCTCATTCACTCTCTCTCTCATTCTCTCTCTCTCTCTCTCTCTCTCTCTCTCTCTCTCTCTCTCTCTCTCTCTCTCTCTCTCTCTCTCTCTCTCTCTCTCTCTCTCTTTCTCTCTCTTTTTCTCTCTCTCCAGCCTCCATTCTAAAGAAAATGTGTTGTGAAAACGTAAATGTATTACCGTTCACAATACAGTCCATTGGCCCCGACCTCGCCAATGGCTGTGGCAATCATCCACTATTTTTATCTTTGTTAATCATCATTTCGCTAAAAGATATATACATATTACAATAGAGTTTCCCTTAATCTACTTTCTTCCTACTTTCTCTCTCTCTCTCTCTCTCTCTTCCTCTCTCTCTCTCTCTCTCTCTCTCTCTCTCTCTTCTCTCTCTCTCTCTCTCTCTCTCTCCTCTCTCTCTCTCTCTCTCTCTCTCTCTCTCTCTCTCTCTCTCTCTCTCTCTCTCTCTCTCTCTCTCTTCCTCTCTCTCTTCTCTCTCTCTCTCTCTCTTCTCTCTCTCTCTCTCTCTCTCTCTCTCTCTCTCTCTCTCTCCTCTCTCTATCTATCTATCTATCTATCTATCTATATATATATATATATATATATATATGTGTGTATATTTATATATATATATATATATGTATATGTGTGTGTGTGTGTGTGTGTCTTCCCCCCTTCTCTCTCTCTCTCGCTCTCGCTCTCTCTGTCTCTCTCTCTCTCTCTCTCTCTTTCTCTCTCTGTCTCTCTCTCTCTCTCTCTCTCTCTCTCTCTCTCTCTCTCTCTCAGTCTCTCTCTCTCATTCTCTCTCTCATTCTCTCTTCTTTCTCTCTCTCTCTCTCTCTCTCTCTCTCTCTCTCTCTCTCCCTCCCTCTCTCTCTCTTTCTTTCTATCTCTCTCTCTATATATATATGTGTGTGTGTGTGTGTGTCCCTCCCTCCACCTCTCTTACACCCCCTCCTCCCCCTACTCTCCCCTCACCCCCACCCACCCAACCCTTCACTTCCTGTCTCTATTACCACGTAATACTCGATCTTAATCTCCCTCATCTGGACATTTCACAACATCATCAGCTGTTGCATATTGCCACAAGAGTGCCTGTGCAACAGAGCGATTTCGTGGCCCTATCGGTTGTTTTGACAGACCGAGCGATATTGGTGTGTGTTCGAGCGCTCGGATTCGAATCGCGTAAGTGAAGCCTTTCTCTCAAGGGCTGTAGTACACGACTTTCCTTTAGACACGTGTTTGGTTTCTTTCCTCTGATTATCGGTTTTTGTTGTGTCTCTCTCTTCTGTGTCTCGTTCTTGCTGTCTCTGTTATCCTTATCTTCATCAGCGTCATCGTCAATATTGGCTAATAGCTCGGGGTTCTTTCGTTTTATCATTTTTCGGATTCGTTAAAATCTTTTCCTCTCTCTTTTCTTCTCTTTTTTCTCTCTCTTTCTCCCTATCTAGAAAAGGCATTTGATGTCGCAATGGAATCATCCAGACATTCTCAAGAATTTATTCCGAAGATGCATTGGAGTTTGAATGAATGAATAGACCGTTCTTTGGCCAGTTATGTTATGCTTTTCAGTTGTTTTCAAGAGTAATCATAATTCTTGACGATGATATAATGATGTTCTCTATTGCTGATATTCTTTCGTTGACATTGCCAGGGATATTATCATCAATATCATTATTATTTCTATCATTAGTAGTAATAGACGTAGTAGTGGTAGTGGGGAGAAGAGTAATAGTAATAGACGTAGTAGCAGTAGTATTCTTGCTATTGTCTTCCTTTTTATGGCCTCATTAGCATTATCCTTATCATTACCATCATTTGTTCTAATCATCATTATCATCACCATAATTCTAACCACTGCTGTTTAATAATTACCTTCGTCATCATAATCATTTTCATCATAGGTGTCATTATTGTTGTTACGATAATAATGATGATACAAATGATAATAATAATAATGATTATGACAATGAGAGGCATGATCGTTATATTAATAATAAATATATTATTAATAATATTAATAATAATAATAATAATAATAATAATAATAATAATAATAAATAATAATAA
>NC_061853.1:36474197-36481697 GCF_019202785.1 Penaeus chinensis
GCAATACTCTCGTAATGCCAGATAGTACCATGTCCGTCTTTTTTCATCTTTTCAGTGGTCCATACCTGACCCTCATAACCTCTAAGACAGGTGATAACTCGTTTTTTCTTTTGACTGAGAGATAGCGGTAATACATAATATGGATCTTCATGGGAAAATGCTAACCTGGCTAATTGATCAGCCCTGTCACATAGTGATATTCCTATATGAGAGGGTATCCAGTATAGTGACACTTGAGTACCCCGTTCTGATAGTTTGGAAATTTGGTGAAGGATATGTTTTCTGGATTAAATGCAGTAAGCCTGTGGAGAGCGCATTGGCTGTCTGTAAAGACAGCCAGGTGTCGCTGCTGCTCACTACCTTTCTTAATGGCATGATATATAGCTACTGACTCGGCATCAGTTGTGCTTGTCCAGTTGGATCTATATCAAGAATTAGCACACCAATCCCTGTAGCTCCAAGAGGATCAGTTGAGGCATCACAGAAGATTGCAAGTGGGGGCGTACCATGAGGTGGATATAGAATGGCATCTATATATTTCAAGTAGTGAGCTTTTAGTTTTTGAAGCCATAGATTTAGACCCTATTACTTTATCATGAGTTTTGTGCCAAGGAGCAGCAATTACTGTATCTGGAATATTAATAGCTTCGTTGTTCCATACATTGAAGAACATGATAGTATGAACCGTTTTAGTTTTCCATTCTAAGTTGGACTGTATGAGATTGGAGTATCGAGGCCGGGCATGCCTAACTCTATAATTTATCTCTTTTGATAGGTTAATGGAGATTTGTGGTCTGGGTTGAAGCTGTAGGTGTCTGATGGCAAGTATGGTGTTAACTTGGATGACAGGACTGTGGGGAGGTCTAACTCTTTCTTCATGACGAGAACTTTAGCAGACATTGGGCATCCAAGTATAATTCTCATGGCCTTGTTCTATAAAACTTCAAGGGGTTTGAGGGCACTCGGTGGCAGCATACTAAGAACTGGGCATGCATAGTCTATCATGGACCTAACAAAGGAGATATACATCAACCTTAGGACTCTCAGGGAGGCACCTACATATATGTTACTTATGTATTACAATGGTCTTAAACGCTCAAGGCAACGTTCCTTGATGTTTTGAACAATACCCTTGGCAAAGCGTGAGTTGTGGGACATGAGGTGGGGAGCAGTCACCATAACACCAAGATATTTGTAGGTATCAGTTCTTGCATGTAAGGTAGTTTACGAGATCTGGAAATATGCTTAGTTTTTATTTGGGTTGATTATGAGACCAAGGGAGGCACACTTTTTGCTGAACCCCTGTAGAACATAATAACCCCTATCAAATACCTGAATAAGAATGTCATCAGCATAGGATGTGCATAGGTTTCCTAACTCATCGTTGAGCTTGCAAAGAGAGTTCATAAGTATATTAAACAGTGTAGGGGACAATACTTCCCCTTGTGGAGTGCCTAATTCCAATTCGCCATAAGAACTTTAGATGCCTTGATACCACACTTTTGCTCTTCTCAAAAATAGATAATCCTTTATCCATAGCAGAAGCTTGCCCTTAACTCCTAAAAGAGTTAGTTCATGGAGGATTGCAGTAGGGGAGGCTCTGTCAAATGCTCAATTTAAATCTTTGAAGTAAGAAGACTGTGCATTACGTCCATTTAGGTACTGTGCTAGACACATTTGTGTTCCTCTCCCTTTTTGAAAGCCAGAGACAGATGGATGGATCATGTCTTTGATCTGGTGGAGTAAACGAGTAAGGAGAATTCTTTCACAGGTTTTAGACAGGCAGGACGTCAGAGAAATCGGTCTATATTCATCAGGCCGTCCTGGTTTTGGAATGGGAATGATGGTTGCCTGTTTTCAAGATGCCTGCCGTGTAGGTTAAGTTGAAGAGATCAAAAAGAAGATTTCTTCCCTGTATCTGTACTTTTGCAAGAAGTCGGATGATGTAAGTGATTCCATTATCCCCAGGTGCAGTGAATTTACTAGTCTTAATGGCTGCAAGGAGTTCCTCCCTTGTAAATGGTGCATCAGCCTCATCTAAGAGGTGGCACTGATAGTCAATTTCGTTTTGGTATGGATAATGGAAGACTATCAAGAGAAGAATCCTCATACCATTTATTGAGGAGAGATGAGGCTACCCTTTCTGGATGTGGGTGGGGTGTTATACAGCATGTATTGACTTTAATCTTGCTGATTTCCTTCCATACATTACGCATGGTTATTATGGAGTCAATTGATTCTGCCCAGGCATAAAAATTTTCCTCCCGTTTTCGTGTTATTATCTCACAGTGTCGTAGATCGTATGAGCCTCCTAAGAAGTTTTATCTCAGGGTCTTTGTTCAGTTGTTGTGCATGTCTACCTCTGGAGGATAAAGATCCGCGCTTGGCAGGGCTTTTGGGCTGTAATTGAGTAATGATATTGCTAACTTGCTGACAGAGAGTTTCATTAAAGTGACCGAGGCTGGTAGGAGTAAAGTCTTCATACCAGCAGGCAATTCTTTCCATGAATTCATTATGATATTTAGTAGCAGGGTGGTATCGAAGGCGTGGCTGGAGTGGAGTTCTTTTGCAAAAAGGGAGGGTTAAACTTAATGCCCAGTGATCGCTAACTAAGAATGGGATGACTTTCGCAGTACTTGGTAGTGTGTACTGATTGTATAGAGCTATATAGTCCAATTTTTTTCGAAGGGGCATAATAAGTTTATGGGGTCACTAGTATTTTGGAGATGGTCATAATAAGCCTTACTGTTTTTGCCAATGGTACTTCCCTCGGAGCCTAGGAGAGGATGGCGAGCATTAAAATCCCCACACAATAAGACAGTATCAGTATGTAATATGCAGTCAGGAGGTTTAGGTACCATCTCACTATCATATAGATTATATACGTTAATGATAGTGATAGATTTACCGTCTAGAAATATCTTAATACTAAGATATTCAACACAGGAGTTGTCACGATTGCCATCAATCACTTTCGATGGAATTGAGTTCTTTATGTAAATGCCAAGCCCTCTCGTAGAGGGGTTAGCAATATTGGTCTGTCATAGTATGTGTATCCCGCAATTTTTGCATAACGAGCACTAGTTCTGACTTCCTGAAGGCAACACACATCAACACTTTCGGAGTGAAGATACTGGGAGAGAGAGAGAGAGAGAGAGAGAGAGAGAGAGAGAGAGAGAGAGAGAGAGAGAGAGAGAGAGAGAGAGAGAGAGAGAGAGAGAGAGAGGATGAGAAATAAAGAGAGAGAGAGAGAGAGAGAGAGAGAGAGAGAGAGAGAGAGAGAGAGAGAGAGAGAGAGAGAGAGAGAGAGAGAGAGAGATAAAGAGAGAGAGAGAGAGAGAGATAAAGAGAGAGAGAGAGAAGACGACGCGAGAGATGAGAGAGAGATGGAGATGAGGAGGAGCTGACTACAAGCTGGAGTGGAGCCAGGAGTTGAAGACAGAGATTGAGGTTCGGAACGATATGAGAAGAGAGAGAAATGAGAGAGAGCAGATATAAGAGAAAGAGAGAGAGAGAGGAGAGAGCAGAGAAGACTGATAGAGTGGTCTCTGATTGAGCCTGAGAAGAGAGAGAGAGACAAGACTATAGATAGCTAGATAGATAGATAGATGCAGGATTAGATTAGAGAGAGATGATGATGAGATGGTTAGATAGTATAGAGGACATTGAATAGAGAGAGAGATGAGAGAATTTGTCAGATTGAGTCCGAGCAAAACACGATGAAGCTATTTCTTCTTGAAAAGCGGTCTTAATTTTCCCGCGAAATTCAAAATGAGGATGTGGTCGAGAGCGATAGTGAAAGCTCCGAGACGAGAGCTCCAGGATGAGAGACTGAGGAGAGCAGAGATATAATAAGAGACCAAGCAGAAGAGTGAGAAATATAAATGATATAGGAGAGAGAGAAGAATGACATGCTGCTCACGACGTGTGAGATGAGACGCGATGAGATGAGCTTGGTTCGCAAGATGAGTTCGGGAGAGAGAGAAGGGAGAGATAATAAGAGTGATAGAGAGATAGATTAGATAGAGAGATTAGAGAGAGAGATTGAGTTAGAGATGTGTATGAAACTCGAAGTGGGTAAAGATAAGTTGATGTAGATAGTATAGATTAGTAGAGAGAGTGATTGTTTGATAAAGACTAGATATATAATACTATATTTTAGAGAGAGATAGAAACCAGAGTAAATGTAGATAAAGAGATAAAGAGAGAATGAGATGAGAGAGAGAGACACGATGACTGAGTCTGGAAGATGAGGCATAGAGGAAAAAGTTCTGATTGGAGCATTTAGGAACCGTGCCCTATTCGTATTTAGACTTGAGCATTGATGAAAGCATAAGAGAGGACATTGTTTCATGGTCCCTTCCGTGCTTGCGGATGCATCCGATGAGAGAGAGAGAGAGATGTATATGGGGGTACGAGCGGAAGAACAGATTGAGATTGATGAGAGATATGTCTGAGACGTGTAGCAGTTGACGATAGGGAGAGATGGGGTGAGAGGAGAGAAGAAAGATTCATGAGGGGTGAAGAGAAGGGAGACCGCTCGAGAAGTAGTGAGAGGAGAGAGAAGAGACGAGAGAGAGATGGAAGACGTGGATAGAGAGAAGATGAGTGATGTTGACGGTGAAAGGAGAAAGAGAGGATGAGATTGAGATGAGTGAGAGAGGAGAGAGAGAGATAAGAGACGAGAGTATAGATAGATCTATGATAGAGAGAGAGATAAAGTCGAGAGACGATAGAGAGGAGACTCTGACTTACTGATGAGATAGAGACTGGAGAGAGAGAGAGAGAAAGGGTACAGAGAGAAGATAAGAGATGAGTAGATGAGAGAGAGCAGAGAGAGATGAGACATTTGATCTCGTGGGCGGGAGGTAGACCTGAGATCAGCAGCAGCGGAAATTTTCATGGGACGTGTAAATAAGTTCAGTCTCGTTAGAAGAGTGTGAGAGAAAGAGAGAGAGAGATTAGACGAGAGAGAGAGAGGAGGAGAGATAAAAAAGATGAGAGAGAAAGTAGGAAAGCAAAGAGAGAGGAGATGGAGAGTTCCGAAGAGTAGAGAGCAGAGAAGAAAGACCGGATAAAGAGAGAGAGAGAGAGACTGAGAGAGAGCATGATCGGAGAGTAGACGACGCATTATACTTGTGCCAGATGAGGTGGTACAGCTCGTCGAGAGAATTTATTCAGAGAGGCACACGTCGAAGAGCGTGCGGCCACGAGAGCTACTGTTCGGTGAGTGCTTGTGACGAAGGGAGAGAGATGGATGATAAGAGAGAGAGAGAGGAGAGAACGAAATGATGAGAGATTGAGAGATTGTACGATGAAGAGAGAGACGAGGTAGAGAGGAGAGTGGGAGATAAAGAGAGGCGAGGTTGTGAGTAGACTGAGAGAGAGTGTGTAAAAGTAGGACAGACAGAGAGAGAGCGATTCTGAGATGAAGTGATTGAGAGAGCATTGGAGAAGCTGACGAGATATTTCCGATGGGAGCGAGAAAGCGGTGACTGAGAGAGAGGAGATGACGAGATGAGGAGAAGATGAGAGAGACTGTCGATAAAAGAGAGAGATAGATAGATAGATGTGTAGAGAGAGGATAAAGATGAGTACGAGGATGAGAAAGAGGAGAGAGTACTGAGAGATGATTGCCAGAATTGAGTTAGACGTCAGAGGAGTTACAGAGGACGATGACGAGAGAGAATCAGTTCCGGACGAGATTCGTGGATGTCGTACTATAGATGATTATGTGAAGATTGCAGATTTTCCGAGGAGAGAGATGAGAGGAGAGAGTTAGAGAGTAGAGAGATAAAAGACGGAGGAGAGAGGACAGAGAGAGAGAGAGAATTATAAAAAGAAAAGAGAGAGTACAGATGGCGAGAAAGAGAGATAGATATATGAGATAGATATATAGTAGAAGAGAGAGTGAGAGAGAAAGGAGATGAGATAGAGATGACAGAAGGAGTAGATTTCGTGAGATGAGAGAGTGATCGAAGCCACTCGAATTCATGAGGGATGAGAGAGTGAGAGAGAGTTTAGAGAGGTAGAGAGTTGGAGTGAGAGAGGATGAGAGATAACTGAGAGGTGAGAGACATAGAGAAGAGAGAGGTAAAAAAGAAGAGAGAGAGACACGGGAGGAAAGAGAGAATTTATTATAGATAGGACTAGATAGATAGAGTGTCAGAGTGATCGATAGAATAAGAGGAAGACGAGAGATGACGTAGAGGGATACGAGAGATCTTAGAGAGACCTGGACATGACGAGAGAGATAGGAGAACGAGAGGGTAGAAGAGACGATGAGCAGAGAGAGAGGAGAACGAGAGAGATAAGAGAGAGGAGTGACAGAGAGAAGAGAGATAAAAAGAAATCAAGAGAGAGAGGGGAGAAAGATGGAGATAGATATATAGCACAGATCGATAGATAGAGAGAAGAGAGTGAGTAGAAGGAAAGCAGAAAGAGATGAGATGTGTGATTGAGAGGCAGAGGATGAACGATAGATTCGACTGAGATGAGAGATGAGAAGATTTGACGAGAGATGACGGAGAGAGAGAGAGAGATGTTGACGATGAGTATTATGGAGGAGAGTACTGAGATGAGGAAGAGAGAGCGAGTAACGTAAGAGAAGAGACTGAGGAGTGGAGAGGAGAGATGAGAGTTGAGTAGGGGGGGAGTGGAGGGAGACGAGCTTGCGAGAGAGAGAGAGAGACGAGTGCGAGATACTAATCTGACTTGAATTCTTTCTCTGAAACACGCTTGTAGGCAGATTTCTAAAAGCGTTTGCTTTTCCCGTTCTTTTTATTTTATTTTTTATGCGGGGGAAATGGCAAAATGTATTCATGTCCACATTACTTGTTGTTTTTTTTCTATTTAATTTCATTTATGTTTTATTCATTTTCTCTAATGGCTTCGATGCTGTTTGTGAAATTTAACTTGGGAAATTTCTTAAAGGTAAACATGCGGTAAGAATACATATATTAAAAACTTGACCAATGCCATTATTTTTAAAGTTACGTAAAACACATTTATCAAATAGAATGAACAGTTATAGTGTATTTGTGTGTATGTCCATATTTCACGGGAAAACTCTTATGAAACTGATAACGTGTATTGATGATTGACAAAAACTGACTAATGATAATGATAATGATAATGATAACAAGAGCATAATGATTAATACGATGATTTATATATAAATGTATATATATGTATATATATATATACACAGACATATATATTATATATATATATATCCATAACCAATGCTCTTCATTTTTTATTTCTCATGAAATATCAGATAACAATTCGATATTTGACTGTACTATTAAAGGTAAAATGTTGATCCCCAAGTTTTAGAAACAAATAGGCGATTACCGCTCGCCAACAGTATGGAAATGACCGTTAATGGATTTGGTGTTTTCGTAAAATCGGACAGCAACGGGTTTTAACAATCTCCGGTCGGAATTGTTTGAAAAGCAATTATTAATGTCATAGCTGATGTAATGAGCTACTTGATAT
>NC_061853.1:36506697-36509197 GCF_019202785.1 Penaeus chinensis
GATTAATCATTGCAAAAAAAGAAAAAAAAAAAAAAAAAGAAAGAACAAATAGGTCAAAGCCAAGAAGGGGAAAAATTAAGAGCACGGGACACGGAAGTGGAGGAGGGAACGCTGTGCTGAATGGGCTCGTGGATTGAATACAAAGATGAAATTCCTTAATTAAGTAGATCGATTGTGAATGTTAAGGGAAATGAGTCAGTGTCAACTGCGTTTGGCAAATGATATATATATATATATATATATATATGTATATATATGTATATATCTTTCTCTCTCTCTCTCTCTTTCTCTCTCTCTCTCTCTCTCTCTCTCTCTCTCTCTCTCTCTTTATCTCTCCCTCCCTTACTCCCTCCCTCTCCCTCTCTCTTTCTCCTTCAGTTGGCTTTAAACCATCCTCTTTCTCTCTCTCTCTCTAACCCCTTTTCCTTCTCTAAACACTAATTGCAAAACAGAGGTGTGTGATGTTTGCCGTGGAGTCGTCGAGGTAAATATTTAACGACAAGCATCGGGCGCTCTGGGTCGACGTGTTGGCGCGAAAAGACGGCGGCAAGAAAAAACGGAGGGAAGGTTGGTGCTGATGAGGAGGAGGACGAAAGGGGGAGGAGACGCCTGAGGAGGAGGACGAAGGGGGGAGAGGAGACGCCTGAGGAGGAGGAGGACGAAGGGGGGAGAGGAGACGCCTGAGGAGGAGGACGAAGGGGGGAGAGGAGACGCCTGAGGAGGAGGACGAAGGGGGGGGGGGGGGGGGAGGAGACGCCTGAGGAGGAGGACGAAGGGGGGAGAGGAGACGCCTGAGGAGGAGGACGAAGGGGGGAGAGGAGACGCCTGAGGAGAAGGACGAAAGGGGGAGGAGACGCCTGAGGAGGAGGACGAAGGGGAGAGGAGACGCCTGAGGAGGAGGACGAAGGGGGGAGAGGAGACGCCTGAGGAGGAGGACGAAGGGGGGGAGAGGAGACGCCTGAGGAGGAGGACGAAGGGGGGGGGAGAGGAGACGCCTGAGGAGGAGGACGAAGGGGGGAGAGGAGACGCCTGAGGAGGAGGAGGAAGGGGGGAGAGGAGACGCCTGAGGAGGAGGACGAAGGGGGGAGAGGAGACGCCCAGAGGAGGAGGACGAAGGGGGGAGAGGAGACGCCTGAGGAGGAGGACGAAGGGGGGGGGGGAGAGGAGACGCCTGAGGAGGAGGACGAAGGGGGCAGAGGAGACGCCTGAGGAGGAGGACGAAGGGGGGAGAGAAGACGCCTGAGGAGGAGGAGGAAGGGGGGAGAGGAGACGCCTGAGGAGGAGGAGGACGAAGGGGGGGGGGAGACGCCTGAGGAGGAGGACGAAGGGGGGAGAGGAGACGTCCTGAGAGAGGAGGACGAGGGGGGGAGAGGAGACGCCTGAGGAGGAGGACGAGGGGGGGAGAGGAGACGCCTGAGGAGGAGGACGAAGGGGGGAAAGGAGACGCCTGAGGAGGAGGACGAAGGGGGGGGGGGGGGGAGAGGAAGAGCCTGAGGCAGGAGGAGGAAGGGGGGAGAGGAGACGCCCTGAGGAGGAGGACGAAGGGGGGAGAGGAAGACGCCTGAGGGGAGGAGGACGAAGGGGAGAGGAGAGACGCCTGAGGAGGAGGACGAAGGGGGAGAGGAGACGCCTGAGGAGGAGGACGAAAGGGGGGAGAGGAGACGCCTGAGGAGGAGGACGAAGGGGGGAGAGGAGACGCCTGAGGAGGAGGAGGACGAAGGGGGGAGAGGAGACGCCTGAGGAGGAGGACGAAGGGGGGAGAGGAGACGCCTGAGGGAGGAGGACGAAGGGGGGAGAGGAGACGCCTGAGGAGGAGGACGAAGGGGGAGAGGAGACGCCTGAGGAGGAGAGACGAAGGGGGGAGAGGAGACGCCTGAGGAGGAGGAGGACGAAGGGGGGAGAGGAGACGCCTGAGGAGGAGGACGAAGGGGGGGGAGAGGAGCCTGAGGAGGAGGACGAAGGGGGGAGAGGAGACGCCTGAGGAGGAGGACGAAGGGGGGAGAGGAGACGCCTGGAGGAGGAGGACGAAGGGGGGAGAGGAGACGCCTAGAGGGAGGGAGGACGAAGGGGGGAGAGGAGACGCCTGAGAGAGGAGGACGAAGGGGGGAGAGGAGACGCCTGAGGAGGAGGACGAAGGGGGGAGAGGAGACGCCTGAGGAGGAGGACGAAGGGGGGAGAGGAGACGCCTGAGGAGGAGGAGGACGAAGGGGGGAGAGGAGACGCCTGAGGAGGAGGACGAAGGGGGGAGAGGAGACGCCTGAGGAGGAGGACGAAGGGGGGAGAGGAGACGCCTGAGGAGGAGGACGAAGGGGGGAGAGGAGACGCCTGAGGAGGAGGACGAAGGGGGGAGAGGAGACGCCTGAGGAGGAGGACGAAGGGGGGAGAGGAGACGCCTGAGAGGAGGAGGACGAAGGGGGGAGAGGAGACGCCTGAGGAGGAGGAGGACGAAGGGGGGAGAGAGACGCCTGAGGAGGAGGACGAAGGGGGGAGAGGAGACGCC
>NC_061853.1:36519924-36522424 GCF_019202785.1 Penaeus chinensis
GAGAGAGGTAATAAGAGACATAATTATAATGACAATAATAATAGTGATAATAATGACGATAATATATTAATGATAATAATAACAGTAATAATAATGATGATATTGAAGATTAACAACAACAACATTAATAATTATAATAATAATAACAATAATAATAATGATAATAACAATAATAATAATTATAATAATAATAATATTAGTAATAATATGGGTAATGGTAATTACTAATTGTAATGATAATAATAATAACAGTAATAATAAGAATTAGGATAATATTAATGAAAATAGTAATGATAATAATAATGATAACCATAATAATAATCATAATGGCATAACTTCAACAATAATAATATTAATAATAACGATAACAATAATAATGATAATAATATTAATAACAGTAATAAAGATAATAATAATGATAACAATAACAATAATAATAACAATAATAATAAAAACAATAATAACAACAATCTTGATAATGATGATAATAGTAATAATAATAATAATAATATTAATAATAATAATAAGAAAAATAATAATAATAATAAGAACAACAATAACAACAATCTTAATAATAATAAAGATGACAAAAATAATAAAAATGATAATAGCAATAATGATAACAATATCAATGATAATGATAATAACAACAGTAAGTATAGTAACAGTGATAATAATAATAAGAATATAATAAGGTAATAATAAAAGTAGTAATAATAAACAGATTAATTAAATAAGACAGTAATGAAGATAATAATAATAATAATAATAATGACAATAATATTAATAATACTAATACAAAATTATAAAATCGTAATAATGATAATAATAGTAATAATAATAATAATCAGGATAATAATAATAATAATAATAATAATAAAGATAGTAATAATAAAAAGGATAATTATAATAATGATAATAATAATAGTTATACTAATAATAATGATAATAACAATAATGATGATAATCATTATCATTATTATTGTTAGTATCATTATTATCATTATTATTATCGTTATTGTTGTTATTATTTTTGCTATTTTATTTTCATCATTATCATTACTATTATAAATGTAATTATCATCATTATTGTTACCATAATAATTTTGTTGACGACAAGTAATAACATGCATTCCATATCTTCAATAAGGATTATTAGACCCCTATATATACCCTCAAGACAGACGGCCTCCGCCTCGAACGACCACCATTTAGTCATACTTAAGCGGACTGAGAGCCAAATCCTTCACTAAAATTGTACGTGTTAATCTCCTGTGCAATATCCTATTCAGACTCATTCTGGGAATATTTATCTACCCTTTCAGCGTTAATTGAAAATTTAAATTAGGGAAAGTGATGATATTTTATACTCCACTCCGACAGCTGAGGCAAAAGACGTTGGTAATATTATGTAACTTTTTTTTTTTAGAAATATATAAGGATTTTCTGCTTTAATTCATTACTATTTTTTTTTCTAATGGATGATGCACTGAGTTAAGTGAGCAATTGCTTAAAATAAGTGTTTGTAAAGATTAAAAAGATGTTGCAGAGATGAAGCTGCAACATTGAAATCATAGTTGTCTGAGGAGGTCTCTCGCGCCGCCGCCGGGATGTTGCTGTTCGTCTGGGGAAATTTCTTCGTTATTGGCCATTTATAACTATTTTCGCTTTTATTATGGTAAAGGCGTCGGTTGATGTAATTGCTACCAGTATCATTGTTATTACTAATATATTAATTTCCGTTATTATTATCCTTATTAGTGTTAGTACTATTAGCGTTCTTATTACAATTACTGGTATATCTTTTATACTATAAGTATATTATAAGTAATGCATTTATAATATAAGTAATACACTCAAAATTAATACTTTTATACTGTAAGTAATACTTATAATTCATCTTTTACTATTCAACTGGAGTATCAGCAAAATAGTAGAAAATCTGATGATGATATTGATAATAAAAGCAGTAGCATCAGCAGTAGAGGTAGTAGTAGTAATAGTAACAGTAGTAACAGTAGTAGTAGTTACATTTTTTGTTATAGTGGCAATAGCAGTAGTAGCTGTAGTGGTTTCATCACTACTGAAATTATATAAGAATCTATTGGCATCATAATCATTTTGATTATTGATAATATTATCATAATTGTTGTTATATTCATTTTCAATATTTTTTATATTATTATTATTATTATTATTGTTATTATTATTATTATTATTATTATTATTATTATTATTATTATTATTATTATTATCACTGTTATTACAAATATATTAATTATTATTATTATAATCATTATTATTATTATCACTGTTATTATTAATATATCAATTATTATTATTATAGTCATTGTTATTATTATTATCATCATCATTATTATCAGTATTACTATTATTATCATTATTATTATTGTCATTATTATTATCATTATGACTATTATTACAATTATTATTATTATCATTATTATTATTGTCATTATCATTATTATTAGTGCTATTA
>NC_061853.1:36562424-36564924 GCF_019202785.1 Penaeus chinensis
TATATATATATATATATATATATATATGTGTATATATATGCATGTATATATATATGTATATATATATTTATATATATGTATATATATGTATATATATGTATATATTCATAGATATATATACATACATATGTATGTATGTATTTATTTATATTTTTACACGTCTGTGTGCGTCTCTGTATGTTTGTTTTTTTTTTTTTTTTGTTATTCAAGGAAGAATTATAGATGTCTTAGAATGAATACATGCAATTATTTTATTTAGTCCATCGAAAATAATAATGTTTGAAATACCTGACATTACTACTCACTTACTAACGACACCTTTCGCTCATTTACTTCACCGAACTCAGTCCTCTATACGAATCTGTATAAACTCAAACAAAACGAAATCGCAACATAGATTCTCGGAACTCCGAAAGCGATTCTCCGTATTGGCCGTGGAACTCAATAGTCTGTAACAGGATCAGCTCTTTAGTGTTCGAATCGGTCCGCGTGGCGCTGGGCTCTGCTGGAATGCCCTCCGCGCCTCAGGGGATTTCTGATTCTCTCTGGTTTTTTGTGCTGGTTACGATGAATAAATGGACTGTTGAGTCAATAGATGGACAGTTATGTATCAGATAAGCAGATGGGGTAAGTAATTGCCAGATCGATTAGCAAAATGCGTGAGCACAAACACAAACGCATTATCAACACAGACAAATGAGACAAAATTTTGCCAACATTTAAACGTAGGTTTCGAACCCGTCAGGATTTTTTAAAAATAATTTTGTATTTCCCTAATGAGGATCTCTCGACGATTGCGAAACATCACGGTTTCATCCTATCTATGTCGCAATATCATTTTATCATAAATAAATGCATACAGGAACATCATTTACAATAGATTAAATAGATGTGTTCAGCATAGCTTTCACAAACACATGCATGGGAGAAAGAAATATATGTGTGTGTCTGTGTGTCCATATATATATATACATATATATATATATATATATATATATATATATATATATATATATATGAATGACAGACAACAGGCACACAGACAGACACACGATAGGCAGGGAGACGACGTTATATATCTATATGCATTTGTGCATATAGTTTAAAATAAGGTCTTACATGCTTACAAAATCCTTGCCGTGTTTATCCTTTCAAAATCCAAGTCATTCCTCTACGATCATTGTCTTTAATTGCCTTTTATTTTTTTTCCCTCTTCGCTATTATCATCATTACCTTTCTCCGTTTTTTTTTTTTTTTTTGCGTCGGAGGACACTGATGATGATAGGAGGAAGGAAGAAGGAAATGAAGAAGAGAAAAGAGAGATGGAAGGACAGGAGAAAGGAAGAGAGAAGAAGGGACGGAGGATGGAAGGAGGAGGTGTTGGAGAAGGAAAAAGGGAGAGGGAAAAGAAAGAATGAATATACAAGAAAAGAGAGGAGGAGGAAGAGAAGCAAAAGGAAGAAAGGGAAGAAAGAAAAAATGAATTGTGAAAGTATGTTTACTTAACCATTCCTGTGTTTATTATGAATCATCCTATTTAATTGCCCTTTCTCACCTATTCCTCTTTCCCTCACATTATCATCATCTCCTCTTTCTCCGTTTTTACATCCTGGTTTAATGGAAGATGGGTGGGAGAAGGAGAAGGAGGAGGAGGAGAAGGAAGGGTTGACGATGATGATGGAGAAGGAAGGAGGGGAGACAAGAAAGAAACGGAGGAGGAAAAGGAAGAGAAAAAAAAGAAACGGAAGTGTAAGAGAAGGAGAAAGAAGAGAAGAAGGAGGAAAAGGAAATGACGGGGAAGGAATACAAGAAGAAGAAAGTAAATGAGAAAAAGGGAGAGGAGGGGAAAAAGTAAAGGGAAAGAAGAGGGGATAAGAAAACAAAGAGGAGGAAGAGGAAGAGGAAGAGAAAGAAGATATGAAGAAAGGGGAGAGGAGTGGGAGCAAAGACGAGAATAAGATAGGAATAGAAAGGAAAGAAGAAAGGGGAGGAGAAAGGGAAGAATAAGAAAGCAAAAGGAAGAGGAAAAGGGAAAGGAGGAAAGGAAGGAATCAAAAGAAGAGGGAAGAAGGGACGATACAGAAGGAAGGAAAGGAAGAAGAGGAGAAGACGAAGAAAGAAGCGAAGAAGGGAGAAGAACAGAAGGAGGAGATGAAAAACAAATGGAGATAAAAAGGGAATAAAGACCAAGAAAACAAAATAAATTCCAGAAAAAAGAAAAAGAGTAGATGAGGACAAACAAGAATGCAGAGAAAAATAGAAGACGCAATAGCCATTAAGAACATCTAAAGGAGCAGAGACGAAGAAAGAACGAAGAATAGGAAAACAGCGAATAACAGAGATAAAGAGAATTGCAACTTTTATTGCTCTTTCTGTTTCTCCTTCTTTACTATTATTACTCTTTCCCTTTCTTCGTCCCGGGTTTAATGGCCGCCACTTCGTCCTTCTTATCAGAGGGTATATACACGCGGTGCCAACGCTTCACGTGGGGCCAACATTT
>NC_061853.1:36579924-36582424 GCF_019202785.1 Penaeus chinensis
CAGACGACAAAAAAAAAAATACAAGGCACAAGACATAGGGAAATAAAAGGTAATAAAGAATATAAAAGGCAATAAAAAAGAATAATAGCATTGAACCGATGGAGCAAGGAAGCAAGGAAGCTCAGCAGATGGCAGGTGCGTCACACAGCGTCACTCTCCCGATAACCGGCGGACAAACGAGGCACTCCCGCTGACGTCATAATGACCAGTGCCAAAATAAGGCGTTTGGTGCCACTGGCAGGGGGGGGGGGGGGCTGAATTAGGAAGGAGACGGGAGAGGGGGAAGGGTGATACAAAGGTAATAAGGGGGGAGGGAGAGGAGAGGGGAGATGTAGAGAGGGAGGGAGAGGAAGGGCACAAGATAGAAAGGGAGGAGAAAGGGGAGCAAGAGGGAAGGAAGACAAGAAAGGGGAGGAGAGAAGATGGAGAGGGGAGAGGAAGAAGGGAAGATGGAGAGGGGAAAGGAAAAAGGGGAGATGGAGAGGGGAGAGGAAGAAGGGGAGATGGAGAGGGGAAAGGAAAAAGGGGAGATGGAGAGGGGAGAGGAAGAAGGGGAGATGGAGAGGGGAAAGGAAAAAGGGGAGATGGAGAGGGGAGAGGAAGAAGGGGAGATGGAGAGGGGAAAGGAAAAAGGGGAGATGGAGAGGGGAGAGGAAGAAGGGGAGATGGAGAGGGGAAAGGAAAAAGGGGAGATGGAGAGGGGAGAGGAAGAAGGGGAGATGGAGAGGGGAAAGGAAAAAGGGGAGATGGAGAGGGGAGAGAAGAAGGGGAGATGGAGAGGGGAAAGGAAAAAGGGGAGATGGAGAGGGGAGAGGAAGAAGGGGAGATGGAGAGGGGAAAGGAAAAAGGGGAGATGGAGAGGGGAGAGGAAGAAGGGGAGATGGAGAGGGGAAAGGAAAAAGGGGAGATGGAGAGGGGAGAGGAAGAAGGGGAGATGGAGAGGGGAAAGGAAAAAGGGGAGATGGAGAGGGGAGAGGAAGAAGGGGAGATGGAGAGGGGAAAGGAAAAAGGGGAGATGGAGAGGGGAGAGGAAGAAGGGGAGATGGAGAGGGGAGAAGAAGAAGCGAAGCGAGGAGAATATGTGAAGAAGACTGAGAGGAGAAGAAAGACGAAAGTGAAGAGAAAGAGAGGGCAAGACGGAAGAAAGAGGAAGAGAGAGGAGGAAGGGGGGTGGAGGAGGGGGGGGGGGGAGGGATTGAGTTGCTGTGGGCTAAAATGCTAAATGATTCCTCAGGCCATTTATAGAAAGGCGATTTGCAAAGGAGAGTCAGTGCGAATGTGTGTGAGGTGATTTCCTTCCTTCACGTTGAAAATGTTACACGGAAAAGGAATAGGACAAAATTACTATTATCAGTATCTTCTTCATCATTATAACTATTTTCACTATCGTCCTTATCATAGTCATAGTAATAATATTAATGATGATAATAGTAGTAATGAAAAAAATATTATATTAATGCTGAAAATGATAATGATAACAATAAGCATAATAATGATAATGCTAATAATAATAACAATAATAATTATATTTACTAACAGTGATAATAATGATAGTGATAATAATGATGATGATGATAACAATACTACTACTACTACTAATGATAATAATAATAATAATAATAATAATAATAATAATAATAATAATAATGATAATAATCACAACAAAATTAATGATAATTAGAATACTGTTACTACTACTACTACTACTAATAGTAACAATGATGATAATAATGATAATAATGATAATGGTAATGATGATAATGTTAATGATTATAACTGCAATAAGGATTATAATGATAATAATAGTAATGAGAATGATGATACTGATAATAGTATTAATAATTAAAACAATAATAGTAATAGTAATAATAATGATGACAATAATGATAATAACTATAATAAGAGGAATAATAATAATGATAATAATAATAAAGAAAAGAGGAGAAGAAGAAGAAGAAGAAGAAGAAGAAGAAGAAGAGAGACGAGGAAGAGCGAAGGAAAAAGGGAAACAAAGTTGGGAGGAAACAGGAAGAACACAGAAAGGAGAAGAAGAATGATAAGAAGAAAAGACGAACAAGAGGAAAAGATAAATAAGAGGATGGACGGAGAACAGAGATGTCGAAGGAAGAAATGGCACAAAAGAAAACAGGAGAAACGGAGAAAAGGGGACGAAAGCAGGAAACGGATGGAGGAAGAAAAACGAAAAAGGAAGAAGGAAGGAGGACAAAACAAAGAAGAGGAACAGTGGAGAAAAAACGAAGAAAGGACAGGAGATAAAAAAAGAGAGGCAACAGAAAAAGGAGACAGAGAAAGAACAAGAAGAAAGGGGGGGGGGGGGGAGAGGGAGGAAGGGAGAGGGAACCGATGGGGGAGGGAGTGACTGAGTGAGTGAGGTAGGGAGGGAGAGAGGGAGGGAGGCCATGTATGATTCAGCAGCTAATGTGGCGTTGATGGAGGGAGGGAGGGCGGGGGAAGAAGGAGGGAGGGAGAGCCAGGAGGG
>NC_061853.1:36587424-36589924 GCF_019202785.1 Penaeus chinensis
TGTATGTGCATGTGTTTGTGTCTGTGTATATCATAATCATTATTGAAAAAAAAACTTCGGCTCCGCTTTCGGTCCGCCCTTTGGCCAAGGAAGACCTACGTTGACCTTGCCCATAGACTGCGCTGACGTACACGGATGGACTCTTTCGCCGATCTATATTCTGTGTATCTTTTTAAAAACAAATTACTTTATACACATACACGCACAAACACAAAAACACACACACGTACGTGTATATATATATATATATATATATATATATATATATATATATATATATATATATATGTGTGTGTGTGTGTGTGTGTGTGTGTGTGTGTGTGTGTGTGTGTGTGTGTGTGTGTGTGTGTGTGTGTATAACCGACGCGGTGTTTGACGCCATGTTTCACGTTGCCGAGCTCTGTCTCAGAGGCACCGAAGTGTTTGTATATTGAAATTGTCAAGGGATGATTTTCTCGGTCTATCTCGCGCTTGTTTGCCTTCAACGTTACCGCTCAGGCTAAGGTTTCCTAATGTGCCTTTACGGGTTGCATGTCCACGGAATTCGAGTTGTCGTACTGGGATCAATTCAAGAGCTCCTAAATAATTGAAGGAAGAGACCTGCTGGATTTCTATATCTCCTTGTTTCAATGGACAAGTTGGTGGGAGCTCTGACTACCATGCATTTTGTTTTCTTGCTGTTGACATGGAGGCCAAGATGTTCGCTGGCTTCCACGACAGCATCAAAAAGATTTTGTAGGTCATAAACAGATGTGGCCTTGAGAACTCTTTCATCTGAACAACGAAGATTGTTGATCTTGCAACCATTGACAATGATTCCCTCCTGACAATCTTCAATCTCCCGCAGAATAACTTCAGAGTATACATTGAAGAGGTCAGGTGACATCACACAACCTTGTCGGACACCCCGCTTGATGGGGAACCAGACAGTTGTTCCATCGGATAGGCGGACTGCGGCAAGTTGATCTCTATAGACTGATTGGTCTTTGTCATCTATCCAGATATTTGCGAGGATTTGGAACCATATCAAAAGCTTCTTGGCAGTCATTGTAAACCTAGTAGATGTTTTGCTGGTGTTGGATGGCTCTCGGCAAGCATTCTCATCCCGAAGACAGCATTCCTCGTACCTTTATGCTTCATAAACCCAAACTGGGTCTCTGGGATTTCGATCAGGAGTTGTGTTCTGATCCTCTGTAGGATGATCTTCAGTAAAGGCTTAAAAATATGCGACATTAGATTAATTGTACAATTATGTGAACACTCAGGTGTTCCTGGGACCTTCGGTAGGGTAATGAATAGTGATTTCATTTTTTCTTTAGGAAACTTGCCTTTTTCATAGATATCATTTAGGAAGTTCCAGATGAGATCAATACCTTTATCTCCTAAGGCCCTGAGCATTTCGGTGTATACGCCGTCAGGACCTGTACTTCTGACTTCAGAATATATATATATATATATATATATATATATATATATATATATATATATATATGCGACAGCTTCCAGGACTAAATCTTTCGGCTCTTGTCCATCGTCAAAAAGTTCTTGAACATACTCTTTCTCACGGGCATTGACATCCTCGGCCGTCTGCTGCTTTGATGCAATTTTAGGAGGAAAAGGATCGCTGACCAGAGATCTCTCCTATCCTTTAGAACATCTCTTTGGGATTACAAGTGAGATGCTTAACTTCATCATATTTCTCCCGCATCATATTTCTCTCTTTAGCTTTCTTACATTAACTTTTGTAAAGATTGTTTACTGGTTCATATTGCACGAGGTTCTGTTTTGAGACTTGCCGTTTTCATAGCAGGTCTTTAAGATCTAGGTGGAACCAGCCTGATGAAAGATTCTTTTTCCTACTGTCGGGATGGTCTTAGCAGCTGCTGCTTGGATATTCTCATGGGAAGCACCAAAACGATGGTCAGTGCCATTGTCAGAAGCCTCTGGTAGATTTCCAAAAAATCTTATTTATAGTTCTCTCGCACCTCTTGATTGATCCGTAATATACCGAGTTCAAAATTGGGGACAGTCTTCGCTTTCACCGGCTTTTAGAGCGGCAATCTAAATTTTATTATCACTGAGTTGTGATCTGTATTTGCGTCTGCTCCCGGATATGCTCGGAAGTTTTTGCTTGCGTTTCGGTATCCTGAACTAATCATAACAGAGTCGATTTGGTTTCTGGCTCTTTGACCTGGGTTAATCCATGTATATCGACGTCTGAGGTGCATTAAACCAGGTATTCCTGATGGCCAGATTTTTTCTCCTTACACCAATCTGTAAGTATACCTCCAGTCATATCGTTCTCCCAAGCCTTGCGGTCCAACATCCTTCCCATCTCTTTCTGAGTCAACTTTAGCATTAAAGTCACCATGGCAAGCATACTTTAATTTGATTTACATGATGAGAATAATTCAACAAGAGAGCTGTAGAGTCAGTTAATTTGTTGGTCTTCAGCATCCGCAGTGGGAGCAAATGCTACCAGGATCTTTGCATTTACAGG
>NC_061853.1:36591965-36600914 GCF_019202785.1 Penaeus chinensis
GGTAAGTGCTGATTATATATATATATATATATATATATAAATAGATACATATGTATACATATATATATATATATATAAACACATATATAAATACATATATGTATATAAATAGATACATATATATAGATACATATATATATACATATATACATATATATACACATATATATATATGTATATACCATATATATGTGTATACATATATATATGTATGATTATACATATATATATATGAATGATTAAACATATATGTATTTACTTATGTGTGTATATGTATGAATATGTCCATGTATATGTATATATATGTACACCCACACCCACACACATATATGTATATACATATATATGTATGTATATATTTGTATATGTAATTTTTTTCTTTAAAGTGGTTGAAAAACCTACAGTTTACAAACTAGATTTATTGAAAATGGGAATTTATAGTATTTGTGTGTTCTATCTATCTATCTATCTATATATGCACATATATATGTACATATACATATATATGTATCCATACATATGTATGTGTCTGTATATATATATTTTTTTTTCTGTCAGGTATCTTCTACCCTTTGCTTCCCCCGCAGGTGCTGTCCGGCATCACCCTGACCAAGTTCGGCGGCATCATCGTCCTCGGCTTCGCGCAGTCGCAGATCTTCCGCGTCTTCTACTTCCGGATGTACCTCGGCATGGTGATCATCGGGGCGGCGCACGGGCTCGTCTTCCTGCCCGTCTTCCTCTCCCTCTGCGGTGAGTGGCTGCGGCGGTGGGGGCGGGGGAGGGAGTGAGGGAGGGAGGGAGGGAGGGAGGGAGGGAAGGAGGGAGGGAGGGAAGGGTAGAAGGAGGGTTGGGGTGAATGGATGAGGACGCTTTCCACGAAACGTCCGAAGCGAACCGCCCTTGTCTCACTCGCCCTCGTTTCCATTGCCTTTCAGGTCCGAGACTCAACCGAGTGCTGGCGAACGAGAAGGAGAGAGAGAATAAAGCGGCACAAGAGAAACATGGAGAAGCCAACATCGGGTTTCAGTCTGATCTCCATCTGTAGGCGGAGAATGTGGAATAAGGAAAGGAAGAAAGAGAAAGAGAGAGAAGGAATAAAGAGAGAAGAGACGGAAGGACGTGTTGAGGGACGGAGACGATGAGCGCTGAAGAGAGGGAGGGAAAGCGATGCAGAAAGGGGGAAGAGGAAAAGGGAAGGAGGGAGGAAAGGAGAGAGAAAGAGAGAGACTGGTTTCAATAACAATACCGTGAAGAGAGAGAGAGAGAGAGAGAGAGAGAGAGAGAGAGAGAGAGAGAGAGAGAGAGAGAGAGAGAGAGAGAGAGAGAGAGACAGAGAGAGAGAGAAAGAGAGAGAGAGAGTGTGAGACACACACACACACACACACACACACACACACACACACACACACACACACACAGAGGCAGAGACAGAGGAAATTAATCTTCATGAGTATTGTCCAGAGGGAAGATTGGCTACTAATCCGTTGGAATGATTGAGAGAAGAAAAACATGTAGATGTATTTTTTGTTTCATTAGTCTTTCCTTTGCTTTTGTACGAATACTAACAAAATAAAGAGACGTGCCTCCCCCTCCCTCCCTTTCTAAAAAAAAAAAAAAAAAAAGAAAAGAAAAGAAAAGAAAAGTGAAAATTGAAGAAGAAAGTCTGACCTGCATCCTCCTCCTCGAGCCATCTTGAAGGGGCCCTTGCCGGTGCTCCTTGCAACATTTGCAGTGGTGTTACCGGAAGTGCAGCCGTGCAGTGAGACGATTCTTATTGTTATGAAACCTCAGTCTTGATAATGTATTGGAAATTGTTTTACCCTCTTTGCATATAGACGACATATATTGAATACCGAACACCTTAAGTATTGTGATATTAATATGATATGTAATCTTTGGGTAATTATATGGTGTGATCAATGATACAGTTGTGTGTGTTATTAACAAAATAGTGTTTAGAAAAAGAAATGAATCTTGAAAGTGTTCTTACAAAAAAAAAAAAAAAAAAAAGTTGAAAGAAACACCTTGATTTTGAAAGTATTGTTCAAAGAAATACATTAATTTTGAATATATTGTAGAGAGAAATATATTAATTTTGAAAGTTGTGTTCAAAGAGAAAAATAATTTAAAAATTAATGGTCAAAGAAACAAATTGAATGTGAAAGTAGTGTTCAAAGAAATACATTCATTTTGAACATATTGTTGAAAGAAACAGATTAGTTTTGCAGGTATTGTACAGAGACAAATTTAAAATTGAAAAAATGTTCAAAGAGTTTTAAGAATATTGTTTATAAAAAAAATTATTGTTCAATGTGACAATAAATGTTGAAGGTATTGGTCAAATAAATTATTTTATTTCATTGTGTGTGTATAAATATATCTATATCTATATCTATATATATATATATAAATATATGTATAAATATTTATATATATAAATGCATATATATATATGTATATCATATATACACGTGTATATATATGTATGTATATACATAGATATACACGTATATATATATACATATATATACATACATACATATATATACATACATACATACATACATACATACATACATACATACATACATACATACATACATACATACCCACACACACACACACACACACACACATATATACACAGATATATATACACACATATGTGTGTTTTTGTGTGTGTGTACATCATATAGTGCACACACAATGGCAGTTATTTAAAAACGACCCTTTTCATCCAGGGTGTCCATCCTTACATCTTTTCTTTAATTTTCTCATTAATAACTTTTGGTTTCTTTTCCTCTGCAGGCAGGAAGAGGTGTTTATGAAAAGCAAACTACTGCAATTCCTTTTATACGTGTTTATTGCAAAAAAATACAGGCGAGTTTTCTTTGGCAACAGAAGCTTATTTACAACTATAAAATGCAGCAAGTTACAGTAAAAGGCGGTTAATCAACTATCTATCCAGACCGGAACAGCTGGCGGTTACGGGAATTATCTGAAGGCAAATTTTGTAGTTTTGCAGTTTAAAGCGACCTTAGGTAGTTTTTCTGACTCAGCTGTTCATTTAGAAGTGTATTTTTCTTTGATTGATTCTCTCTTTTTTTCTCCTTTTCTCTCTTTCCCCTTAAAACTAATGCACTGTTCGGGTATAAAGATTCGCCATAGCCTTACAATCGCTTGTTTCTGGATACAATTTACTCTGAACTTTCTGTTTCGTTCACAAATTGCGTGTAAATACAAGACATTTTTCTTCGTTCTCTTGGCACATCTTCTCTACATTTTGTTGTGTGACGACAAGAGAGTTAGGGAGAGAGAACGGTAGAAATAGTACTAAAGAACACAATAATACTATATAGAAAGGAGTTTGAATTAACTATGAACAAAAAAGAAAAACACCAATATCGAACAGCTGTGAACAAATATTTCTAAAATTACAGTTAGTACGTTTCAAAGACTGCTGTCGGCCTTTCTCAACATACTAAAATTCCTTTTTCTTAAGACTATATATATATAAGCTCTATCTTATTTAAAAAATATCCATGATAATGACAAAATCCTCCATGTTTACAGTCAAGTCGAGGAAAAATATACCACGGTTGCGACTTTATTTATGGAAATTGGTAAGGTATTTTGTCATGATTTCATTTGACTGAAAAATACAGTGAAAATAATTCCATTACTCAAATAAATAAATCACTCAGAAGACTGACTCAATTGCAAATGGTGAAAAGGGCGGGAAAGTCGGTGAATCCTCCAATGACGTCATACATACAAGAACGCTCCCGATGCTTACAGAAACGCGAAATTGAGTCAGGACGCAGAAACCACAGTCAGCCACAGCTTATTTACATGTTTATCAAAATAACTATATATATATCTACTAGAAATACTCATCTACTACCTACGACGGAGCAACACAAAAGAAAAACGAAAAACTATCAGACATATGTAAATGAGGATGTAATCACTGGCGGACCTCTCGCTGGAGAAGCACCGAGGAAGATTCCACTTCATTCGGGTTTGGATTCTTTAGCTTTCGCCCCAAAGAAAAATAGCGAGAAAAAAACAAGACGAACACACACACACACACACACACACACACACACACACACACACACACACACACACACTCACACACTCACACACTCACACACTCACACACTCACACACACACACATACACGCACACACACACACACACACACACATATATATATATTTTAATATATATATATATATGAAATCCGGTTCAGGATTTGTTTTATTATAGTAAACAAGTCATCACAAAGTGTGTTTCTGAAATAAAGAGGACGGGGCTCTTTATAAGTGGATGGGACAAGAAAAACAAAACGTCAATGATAATAATACCATGAATAATAGACAATATCTCCAGACAACAGTCCCTCCCAACGACCAATCAGAACGCGGGAATCGAGACCTGTTATGGCGGCGCGACCAATCACAGCGCCGAGCGAGGCTTCATTACCGTGGATCTCGCGAAGCAATTACGGACTGAGAAAAGCCGCAGAAGCTCTTTGAAATATGTTCTCTTTTTTAATATCTATATATATTATTTACACGTTATCGTACATGCTGAGATGACTGATTGATCCTTCGAACACCAGTGAGGCGCTGTATTTTTTTTTTTTTTTTTCTTTAAATCGTTAATTAAGGCACAATGTATCAATGTACACAAAGTGGGAGTCCAGCCACGTGTCTTTGAGAGGATATCAAAGTGGTTGCAATACAGAACGACGTTTTTTCTTAATAATCAGTATTGACGAAGATGGGGATATAGTGATCATTTGATTCTGAACCTTCCTCTTTCTATGAAGAAAAGGAAACGAAAGAAAATAAATGAAAGAAACAGAAGAAAGAGAGAGAGAAGGAGAGTCGGAGACAGACAGAGAAACCGAGACACACACAGAAACAGAAACGTAGAAACAGACACAGAGGCAATAAGATACAAAACAGAGAAAGGTAGAAACAGGCACAGAGAAAGGGCAATAAGACACACAGAGATAAACGAAAAAAAAAAAAAAAAACGACACAGAGGCAATAAGACACAGAAAAAGAAACGCAGAAGCAGACACAGGGAGAAACGAGCTCCTCCCACCCCTACAACAGACCCCTTTTCCCTTTCCCTTTCCTTCCCGATCAACAGCGAGCCACGGTCAATAACTATAAAAGACCGGAGCGCCTCGCTGACCACATCAGCCGGTATTAAGTCTATTGGGACATTAAATGGACATTTCTGACCATTAAATGCTCCCCCCGTTTGTCTCGGGTTACTGTTTGCGAGAGGAGACAGAGAGGAAGGGAGAGAGAGAAAGGGAGAGAGAGAGGGAAGGGGGGGAGGAGGGAGTGGGGAGGGGAAGGGAAATAGGGAGAAGGACGGAATGGGAGAAGGAGAGGGAGAGGGAAAGGCAGATATATATATATATATATATATATATATATATATATATATATATAGAGAGAGAGAGAGAGAGAGAGGGAGAGAGAGGAAGATAGAGAAGAGAGAGGAGGTGGAAAAAGGAGAGGGTTTCGGAACAAACAGGGGGATAGGGATAGAAAGAGTATGAAAGAGAAAGTTAATAATGATGAATTAAAGAAATGCAATAATGATGTGCGTGTGTAAGTGCATGTCCATGTGTATATGTACGTGTGCATGTACGTGTATGCACAAGTGTATATATCTCTCTACCTATGGATATCTGCCTATGTCTATGCGTTTATACAGATCTTCCCATACAAGCACAAGCGCACGCGTGTGTGCTTGTATACCTTCGACCCTAAACACACACACGAACACACAATCCTTTCCCCCCCTCCCCTCCCCTCTCCCCCCGCTGGCGTCCGTGTTTACTGTGACATCATTAGCCTCAAAAACACACGCGCCTCCATAACGGCCGCTGTCGCTCCCGGAATATCAATTTACAATTTACAAATCATCAAGCTTCTGAATCTATAATTGTGAGGCTGTGAGGACGCGGCGGATGAGGGCGCTTGTGAGGGGATGATGAGGATAGTGATGAGGATAGTGATATTGGGCGTCGGGTGACAGGGATGCTAATTGTGATTGTGGCAATGGTAAGAGGAAGAGCAATTTTACTAATTTTAACAGTACTAATAGTAGTGACAATGTTATCAGTAACAAGTGGCTATTATATCAAGTGTGATCATAATGCTGCTAATGATGGTAATAATAATAATAACATTAATGATAATAATAATGATAACAGTAATGATAATAATCATAATAATAATAATAATAATAATAATAATAATAATAATAATAATATTAATAATAATGATAATGATAATTTAAAATATAATAAATAATACTAGAACATGAATAAGAATAACAATGATAATGATAATGGTAATAATAACAATAAAAAATAACAACAAAGATAATAATGCAAATAAAAATAGTAATGGTAATAATGATTATAATAACATCATTAATGAAGACAATAATGGAAAGTGAGAAACTAACAGTAACGCTAATACAGTCAATGTATCAAAATCCAAAATCAAAAGGCAACAACAACAACAACAAAACGACTTCATACTGTATAATTAGACTTATAGAGCAGAGTCAAAATGGAGTTTCTGTTAGTGACGTCACAGATAACCGTGGGGGTAGGTGGGGGGGAATTAATTTGTGGTTGGTTCTTTTTATCTTGTTGTTTTTATTTGTTTATGACGTGTTTGTATTTTGTGTGGCAGAGGATTTTGTAGTAATAATGAAGTATTTTCAGGATAACGATCAGGAGGATGAGGAGGGAGGAGAAGGTGGAGCAGAAGAGGAAGCAGATGAAGAAAGAGAAGAAGAAGAGGAAGAAGAAGATGAAGATGATAGTTATTTTTAAAAAGGGAGATGAAGAACATAATGAAATGCAGAGAGCAAGGAAGAAAAGGAAGGAATATCGTGTACAAAAAAAAAAAAAAAAAAAAAAAAAAAAACGCGTATTCGATTTCTTAAGTTAACCCCACAAACTTCCACTATAGTTTCACACACACACATAGTTCAACGACTTCCTTTTTCAAACTTCTCCAGGTTCAACGAAAAAGAATAATCGTTTTTTTTTTTTCTCTCTCTCTCTTCCTTTTCCTCCGCGTTCTCTCCGACGCTGAACAGTCGCCACGAGTGAACACATTCCCGGCAATCTCAATTATTGAACACATTAGGCTTCTTATCTCTTTTCTTTCCTTCTCAGGTTCTCTTTCTTTTCTTTTTCTCTTTCCTTCTTTTTCTCTTCTTTCCTTTGTCTCTTCCTTCCTTCTTCTCTTCGTTTTTTCTTCTCTTCCTTCTTCTCTTCATTCCTTCTTCTCTTCCTTTTTTCTCCTCATTTCTTCTTCTCTCCCTTCCTTCTCCTCCTTCCCTTCCTTATTCACCCCCTCCTCATCTTCACCACGTGCGAAGTGTCTGCTGGTTATACGTCTGTGTCTGTTGGTATGTCTGGGCACTGTAGGGGCACTGGTAGGCAGGGGGGGAGTACTGAGGGGGGGTGTAGGCAGGAGGGTAGGTAGGCGGATACCCTGCTGGGCACGGCTTGCCATCTCGGACCAGGACCTGAGGGAGACGGCACGGGGTCATGGGTGTGGCACTCAGGTTGTCAGTTAGTATGAGTGATATTGGCCAGTTATTGTTATCATTAGATCGTCATTATTGCTTTACTACTGTTACTGATATTATTATTATTGTCATTATTATCAGTAATGTTATTGTTAATATCACTGCTTGTACTATATCTTTATACTTATCAACATTATTATTTTTCTTATTTCCATTAATATGATCAATATTATGATCATCATTATTATCTTTATTACTACTATTTTTAACATTATCATCATTGTCATGAAGATTATTATTATAATTATTATTATTAATATAATAATAATAATAATAATAATAATTATTATTATTAGTATTATTATTATTATTATCATTTTTATCATCATCATTATTATTATCATCATCATCACTGTTATCATTATAATTATCATCATCACTATTATCATTATTATCATTATTACTATTACTATCATTAATATCACAATTATTAATATTACTAGCAGTAGCATTACTGTTATTATTACTGTTATCATAATCTTTATTGTTATCATTATCCTCATTAGTATCATTATTTTCTTCCTCACATTTATCAGCATTTTTAATTGTTCTTGTTATTATCACTAATATTATCATCATCATTATTACTATGTAAGATCAACAGCAGATCGACCGACGGACAAACAGACAGTACAGAGTAAGGCAGATGCACAAAATTTACAGCTGACAACCAAGTAGACATTCAAACGAAAAAAAGGCCTTATATATGGTAATTATCAGGAGTCAAATGAAGCTTCAAATAAGGAAACAAATAACCAGAAGAGAAAGAGAGAGAGAGAGAGAGAGAGAGAGAGAGAGAGAGAGAGAGAGAGAGAGAGAGAGAGAGAGAGAGAGAGAGAGAGAGAGAGAGAGAGAGAGAGAGAGAGAGAGAGAGAGAGAGAGGGAGAGCGCCAGACGGACAGTCTTAGGGAAAGACAGGGCTAACACGCATTACGGGCAGCAGTAAGTAGACAGAAGGCCAGCTCAACAGCCAGACCGGCTGAAGGAGAAAGTTAAATAACTAAAACGAGAGCCAAACAGCCATAGCAGTCAAGGAAAGCCAACTACCTGACAGCGGACTCACCGGCACAGCGACGCGGCGCGGGGAGGTGACGGAGGCCATGGAGGCCGCGGCGGCGGCGGCGGCCGTGGTGAGCTCCAGGTTCTTGTCCTGGCGCTGTCGCTTGCACTTGTAGCGGCGGTTCTGGAACCAGATCTTGACCTGCGTCGAGGTGAGCTTCAGGAGACCCGCCAGGTGCTCGCGCTCCGGCGCCGACAGGTAGCGCTGCTGCTTGAACCTTCGCTCCAACTCGTACACCTGGG
>NC_061853.1:36603514-36606014 GCF_019202785.1 Penaeus chinensis
CCTCGCACAGGCTTCACATGCTGTGTCGCCCCAAGTCCCTTGGCTTCAGAATACCTATAGGCTATTTATCCTCCCTAAATTGACCTACGCCTCCCCCGCCTGGTCCAATCCCTCACCGCCACCCAGCTGCTACAACTCGAGAGGGTACAGAGAAGGGCAGCCGATATCATTCTCGTTCCTGTCTATACCAGCAACGACAGGGCCTTGACTACCCTAGGCCTCACCTCCCTCGCCACTCACTACACCACCTCACTGCAGCAGTTTGGCCTGAAGCTGCTGTGCCATCCACGCCACCGCGACCTGCCGAACAATGACCTTAAAATTATCTTAATTCTATAAATTATTCTAAACTACGGTTTGCATACATTTTATCTATTCTTTTTATTGCATAGTTAGTTTACCCTTTTTATAACATTTCATTATGGTTTTAAAATCACTTTTCTTAAATGAGAGCCACACTCACTTCTACTTACTCCCGCTAAAAGGTAACGAGGGGGTTAAGAAGTCAGTGGGTCATATGGCCCGGTGCTTCGTTTTTAAGCTTTCGAAGTTCGTGTTTTATTTAATCATTTAACTTGTTTTATTTCATGGTGTTTTACTTGGTCGTTTTACTTATTCGTCTTATTAATTTTAAGTTATAATTTCGCGTTTTAGTTTTACTTGTGTTTTGTGTTTTACTAGTTTTACTTGGTTAGTGTCTTACTCGTGTTTTAGCTGTTTTATTCGTGTTTTAATGTGTTAAAAGGTTTTATGAATCCACTTTTCCATACCCTTCGGCCCCTGTAACGAAAGGCATAAGTCCTAACGGCCCTCTTAAGCTGTAGTAAATCCAGTAAAGATAAAGCAACGCTAAATAGTATACTGTCTGCGTTAAGGAATAGATCCCCCGCACACGCCTCTCCGGCCAAAATACACGCATATCGGTCTTTTACACTCTCGCACCAAACACACACACTCATACACACATACATACACTTACCGACTATCTTCCACTCTCCTACATTCGCCATTTCCTCTTTACTCATAAACAAACGTTCCCATACGTCAATCAAATGGGTGGCGGTCCAGCTCTTAGCACACCTATATTTGCACGTCTTTTGTTATTTCGGTTATTGTTATAGATTGTTAGTTTACTTTGTTGTTTGTTGTTTATGTGGGTGTATGTACAGATAGTTTGTCTCTTTATCTGTAACCAGCCTCTAGCTGCATGAAAATCAATAAACCGATTATTATTATCACACACATACAAAAGCATACACACGCACATGCACACACACACAATGTATATATATGTATATATACATATACATGTGTGTGTATATATTGTATATATATATATTATTTACATATGTATACATATATATACATTTACATATATGTATACATATATACGCATGTGCACCGCTCTCTGGTGCGCAGGACTAGGTCACTGTTGAGAAGGGATAAGGAACAGTTTATCAGTAGTCTTGCAGAGGAGGTCGAAAGCCATTTCCTTGTAAATGACCTTCGTCCTGCCTACCAAGCTCTGAGAAAGCTGAACTCCAAGTCCCCCTCACAGACGACTGCATTCCGCTCAGCAAGTGGCCAGATAATCTCAGATCCTGATAGGGTGCGTGTGCGTTGGGCTGAATATTTTGAGCAGTTGTATAAGGTTGATCCACCAACAGTTAACATGGATGCGGGTAATGTTGAGACTCCTCTGCCAGACCCACCCATCAGCGAGGATCCACCCTCCCTGACCGAAATCAGGGGGGCGATCTCCAAGCTGAAGAATTGTAAAGCAGCAGGTGTCTGTGGCATCCCAGCCGAATTGTTAAAGGCTGGTGGAGAACCTATGGCAAGGGGCTTGCATGCAGTCCTGTCTGCCATCTGGCAGACTGGTACCTTTCCCCCTGACCTGCTGAGGGGTGTGGTCATCCCTCTCTGGAAGGGGAAAGGGGATCGGTGGGACTGCAGCAATCACCGAGGCATTACACTACTCAGTGTACCAGGCAAGGTACTCGCACACATCTTACTGAGACGTATCAGGGACCACCTGTTGAGGCACCAAAGACCGGAGCAATCTGGTTTCACTCCTGGTAAGTCCACAATAGACCGCATCCTGTCGCTTCGAATCATTATAGAGCGCCGTCGTGAGTTCGGACGTGGGCTGCTCGCAGCCTACATCTATCTCAAGAAGGCGTTTGACACGGTGCATCGCGAATCTCTCTGGGAGACTAAGAGGAATTTCAATAAGGATTATTGGACTAATAGCAAACCTATATACAGGCACTGAAAGTGCTGTAAAGTGTGGTGGGGGCCTGTCGAGCTTCTTCCCTGTTAGTTCAGGTGTGAGGCAAGGCTGCGTTCTTGCACCAACACTTTTCAACACTTGCATGGATTGGATACTGGGTAGAGCTACTGTCCAAAGTCACTGTGGAGCAACTCTGGGCAATATCAAGGTTACAGACCTTGACTTTGCCGATGATGTTGCCATACTCTCAGAATCTCTGGAAACCCT
>NC_061853.1:36611014-36638514 GCF_019202785.1 Penaeus chinensis
CATAGATGGTTAAATCATCAACGTATAGTGATGACCAGGCTCCTGGTGGTAGAACTGAGATAATGTCATTAACAGCATGAAGGAATAAAATGGTACTTCGATTTGAGGAAAGAAAGATGATGTAGCAGAAGCAATTTTGACCTGGAAAGTGCGTTGGGAGAGGAAAGACTTTATGAAGACACCCATGTTTCCCCGTATGTCTAGAGAGTACAATTGTTGGAGAATATGGTGCCTCCATGTCGTATCATATGCTTTTTCTAAGTCAAAAAATTTAGCTAGTACGGATTCATGGCGTGCAAATGCAGATGTAATATATGTCTGAAAATGAGCAAGGGGGTCAGCTGTGCTTCGGGCATGGCGAAAACCAAACTGGGAAGAAGAGAGAAGATTATGAGATTCATGATACCACATTAAGCGGAAGTTAACCATTCGCTTCAGTAGTTTGCACAATCAGCTTGTTAGTGCGATGGGGCGATAGTCTTGAGGGAGGGTACCCGATTTATTGGGTTTCAGGAAGGGGAGGATAAGAGCTTCTCGCCAATAAGAAGGAAAATTTCCTGATGTCCATATGCGGTTGTAAATTGTTAATAGGAAGGATAAGGAGGAAGATGGGAGTTATCAGAGCATACGGTAGTGAATACCGTCAGGGTCTTCATGAGTGTTGCGGCACGATTGTAGGGCAGCACTGAGTTCAGGGGAAGTAAAAAGGAGCATTATAGGACTCAGCAGGGAATAGGGTGAAGATAATGGGGGTGCGTTCCCTGATGGTTTTAATAGAAGAGAAATGAGAGAACCACTACTGACCTGGTGAAATAATCACCCAATTCATTGGCAACTTGGAGAGGATCAGAGATGAGGGTGTCTCGAATATGGAGGACGGGGGCTGGATGGGGGGATGTTTGCCTGATAGTTTATGGATCCGGCGCCAAACAGTTGAGATAAATGTAGATGTTGTTGAGGAAACAATTTCGCCAGCGATTTGTTTTACTATTCCGGATTGTACGACGAAGACAGGCAGATGATCTTTAAAAGGAGAAAAGAGCTGATAGTTGATTTGGGGTACCTCGTTTGTAGCGGTAACTGTTCCAGACTGCACGTTTTAAGCGAAGTGCTTTAGTGCAATCAGAATTACACCATGGAACACATTTGGAGGTCTTGAGGTTCGAGGAATAGGCACCTATTAGGACTGTAGTTGTGAAACATTGTATCATTTCCGAAATGGATGAGAGGGAGGATGGAGGGATATGAATAGCAGAGAGTGAAGTGAAAGTACGCCAGTCGGCTCAATCAAAGCACCAGCGTGGGGAGTTAGGAAGTGGTACATATGAAGTAGGAGAAATGAAAACAGGAAAGTGGTCACTATAGGGTAAGTGGTCTAGAACTGACCAGTAGAAATCTAAATGAAGAGAAGGGAAGCATAGAGAGAGGTCCACACATCACTTTTTGTGTGGAGGGAGCGGGAGTTGTAGAATTTGAAGGTGGATGAGTGTCAGTTTTAGGACTCGATTATGTAGTTTTGAATATCTTCAAGAGTTTCTGTAATGGAGTTGGTTGGGGAGTTTTGTGAGATAAAGGTTTTCTTGTGAGGGGGGGGAAGAGAAGTCTGGTGTCTGAATAGGGGCAAAGGAAGGTGGAGGTGATTGTGTGGTAGGGGAAGAGGGGATGGAAAGTTTAGTCTGTCTGCTGCGGGTAGTGCGGGGAGGGAGAGGGGAAGGTGTTGGGGCTGTAGTAGAGATTGGAGTGTCTGGATTTAGGATGGCCAAAGAATTTGACTGGGGAAGGTAGGAGGTAGAAGAGGGGAAGTTAGATGGAGGGGGGGTAGGTTCAGGAGAGGGTGTGTCGTGAATCACGGTTTTCACCGTGACCACGACGGTGAAGTGTTCTCATACTCCCTCTCACTTTAACTATCCCGCAGGCATGCAAAAAGGGTGGAAAAGGGTATCTCCGGACCGCTTTAAGAAACTATTTATCTCCCGAGGGTGAGGATGCTCTACATTCGCCCTGCGGCTCCACACCCGCATAGAAAACGTGCCCCTGGAAAGAAGACGCGGCTACTTCCATCCTCTTATTGTTTTTTTGTATTTGTTTGTTTTTATAACTATTAAAAAGTTTTATATTATATTGTTATTTATACCCGGACACATGAGCACAAGAACGAAGGAAACGCATTACGAATAAGGAAATTAATGAGTAGGAGGGAATCTATTATTTTATCTCTTTTATTACTTTTACATGTTTATTTCGTAACTTTTAATTTTTCTAATATAAATTTTAAAATTCAATTAATGGAAAGATTCCCCTCCTTAATTATATACTTTGCACGCCACGAGGCATAGAGGGAAGACCAGAGGGGCATGGCGAGAGATTGGTCATTGGTCATTGGCTGTGAGCAGTCGCTGTGGAACCCCGGGATGGGCCTTTCCCAAAAGCTAAGTGGTCGTGGGAATTATCGGAATTAGGTCCGATAGTACATTTGTGTACTTCTAGTTGAGTAAAAAGATTTGCAGACCGGTGCCTCGGTAATGCGTAAGGCCTCTGTCCTTACGTTCATGTGTTCTTTTAGTGTTTTTACTTTCATGTGTTCTTTTAGTGTTTTTACGTTGTGATATCCTTTTAGTGTTTTTACGTTCAGTGATATACTTTTAGTGTTTTTACGTTCAGTGATATCCTTTTAGTGTTTTTACGTTCAGTGATATCCTTTTAGTGTTTTTACGTTCAGTGATATCCTTTTAGTGTTTTTACGTTCAGTGATATCCTTTTAGTGTTTTTACGTTCAGTGATATCCTTTTTAGTGTTTTTACGTTCAGTGATATCCTTTTAGTGTTTTTACGTTCAGTGATATCCTTTTAGTGTTTTATGTTCAGTGATATCCTTCTCATTTAATAAATTATAAATTCGATAAGTTCTATAATTTAACCCTCGCGTTAATTGTGAAGTGGGAGAACAAGACCCCAGGAACTGAGACGGAGTAAACAGTAGATGAGGGTAAATTTCAGACCGGGAAACAGTGGCACACACCTCGGCATCATACTGCGTTTGGGGAGTCATCCCCCCGCACACGTCTCCTTCGGCTAAATTCACGCTTACCAAACTCACACTTACACTCCTCTCTTTCTCACACACACACTTACTGTCTCTCCTTTCCCTTACACTATCATCATCTCACAACACTGACATCCCGTTCCCATACGGTAATTAAATGGGTAGTGGCAGTGAGACTTCTACTTAATCTTGCGAGAGATCATCCTTCAGTGCCGATCACTACAGGTGTAGGAGCTTGGGAGGTAGGGGGGAGTGGCAGAGTGAGCGACATTACTGGGGTAGGGAGTAAGAGAAAAACCTCGTCGACGTGCTTCCTGTCTGGCTTCACGTAGAGTGAGTCCAAGCCTAAATCTGAGTGTTGCTACCTCAGACTCAAATTTGTAGTTGGGGCAGCTCCTATAAAATACATTATGGGGTCCGCCACAGTTGGCACATGTGCGTGATTGTGCAGAGCAGTTTGATCGAGTATGGCCAGGTTGGGCACACAGCGGGCATCTGACTGTGGAACGGCAATGTTTGGCTGGGTGTCCTAAACGCCAACAATTTTGGCACTGACGAGGAGGAGGTTGGTATGGTCGGACAGGGAGGGATTCTCCAACTATGTAAACATTAAAGGGAAGGTCATGTCTACGGAAAGAAATTTTGGCAATGTTAGTGGGTTTCTTACGATGACCTCTGGGAGGAATGGAGTAGCATTGTACTGATGTTGCATCATAGTCTGTGAGACAGGCGAGTAAGTCTTCTCCACAATCTGACCAATCTTTGTCATATATTGGGCAATTTGCTGGGGAGATAGAAACAGTTCCAGTTCAAGTATTGAGGATTGGATGGGGTTCTGCAGGGATGGGTTAATGGTTAAAAGCAAAATAAATGTGCTAGACATCTAAGGTCATGTAGCACTATAGTAAATGGTAGTTAAGGGTGGTTGAGTTAGTGATTAGTTGTCAAAGCTGGGCAAAGGAATTGACGAGTAAATGGGTTAAGGTTGGGTAAGGTAATGTATAGGGGTTAGATCAAGTGAAGGATGTATATGCATTGGAGGAATGAAAACAGGTTGTCAAAGCAGAAAGTGTGAGAAGTTGTGGAAGGGATCACGAAAATTGGTCCCATTTGGCTGTGCTAAATATATTATTTCAGAATTTTGTAGAGATGGGGGTAGTAGAAGGACGGGGGCATGTGGAAGAGGGAGGTAGTGTTATGGGGAGGTGGACAATAAGGTTGTAAGGTAGTAATAAGGGAGGATGGGGTAGTTGAAGAAGAAGGTTGTGGGTGTATAGTTGTTGAAGTTGAGCATGTTGGGAGTAGAAATGTCTCCTGGGGTGTTGATTAGGGTGGATACTGTACTAGTCGGCATTGAGGAGGGGGTATTAGTTGTAGTGTTCAGAGCCGTGGTCAAAGGAGAGCCTGGGGTCAGGGAATCGGGCGAGTTTGAATTGGTGGAGCTATTTGATGAAGAGGCAATTGCCTCTAGTAATGGTATGGTTAATGGTTAATGGTTATTAATTGTTGGCCATGATAAGCCTGGAGTATGTTGGGGAGAGAAATGGTCCACCCCTCAGGGTCGCTTGAGGGGTAAGGGCTAGACAACTAAAGCAGGGGAATACCGTGCCCATGGCTCCTTCAGGCCGTTCAGGACTGGCACAAAGTCAGCCTTTCATCCTTTCAGCACGGCTCTCACACCTTAGGAAGTGGATAGTAGAAGGGGTTGGTGAAGGGACAGAAACGGAAAAGTAGGAGGGGAAAAAAAAGACCATGCAAAATTTGTTGAGTCGAGGGCTAAGTCCCAAGGTTGGGGAGTTCCCCAGCATTGGGTCCCAGTCTCCGCTTCCTAAGCCCCCCCCCCCCCCCCCACGACAACAACGGGCAAGGGATTGGGGGGGTCTGCAGGGATGGGATTACCATATGGTTAATGGTTAATGGTTAAAAGCAACTTAAATGTGCTAGACATCTGAGGTCATGTAGCACTATAGTAAATGGTAGTTAAGGGTGGTTGAGTTAGTGATTAGTTGTCAAAGCTGGGCAAAGGAATTGACGAGTAAATGGGTTAAGGTTGGGTAAGGTAATGTAAAGGGGTTAGATCAAGTGAAGGATGTATATGCATTTGAGGAATGAAAGCAGGTTGTCAAAGCAGAAAGTGTGAGAAGCTGTGTGAGGGATCATGAAAAATCGGTCCAATTTGGCTGGGCTAAATAGATTATTTAAGAATTTTGTAGAGATGGGGGTAGTAGAAGGACGGGGGCATGTGGAAGAGGGAGTAGTGTTGAGGGAGGTAGTGTTATGGGGAGGTGGACAATAAGGTTGTAAGGTAGTAATAAGGGAGGATGGGGAAGTTGATGAAGAAGGTTGTGGGGGTATAGTTATGGAAGTTGAGCATGTTGGGAGTAGAAATGTCTCCTGGGGTGTTGATTAGGGTGGATACTGTACTAGTCGGCATTGAGGAGGGGGTATTAGTTGTAGTGTTCAGAGCCGTGGTCAAAGGAGAGCCTGGGGTCAGGGAATCGGGCGAGTTTGAATTGGTGGAGCTATTTGATGAAGAGGCAAGCCTCATTGCCTCTAATAATGGTATGGTTAATAGTTATTCATTGTTGGCCATGATAAGCCTGGAGTATGTTGGGGAGAGAAATGGTCCATCCCTCAGGTCGCTTGAGGGGTAAGGGCTAGACAACTAAAGCAGGGGAATACCGTGCCCATGGCTCCTTCAGGCCGTTCAGGACTGGCACAAAGTCAGCCTTTCATCCTTTCAGCACGGCTCTCACACCTTAGGAAGTGGATAGTAGAAGGGGTTGGTGAAGGGACAGAAACGGAAAAGTAGGAGGGGAAAAAAAAGACCATGCAACATTTGTTGAGTCGAGGGCTAAGTCCCAAGGTTGGGGAGTTCCCCAGCATTGGGTCCCAGTCTCCGCTTCCTAAGCCCCCCCCCCCCCCCACGACAACAACGGGCAAGGGATTGGGGGGGTCTGCAGGGATGGGATTACCAAATGGTTAATGGTTAATGGTTAATGGTTAATGGTTAAAAGCAACTTAAATGTGCTAGACATCTGAGGTCATGTAGCACTATAGTAAATGGTAGTTAAGGGTGGTTGAGTTAGTGATTAGTTGTCAAAGCTGGGCAAAGGAATTGACGAGTAAATGGGTTAAGGTTGGGTAAGGTAATGTAAAGGGGTTAGATCAAGTGAAGGATGTATATGCATTTGAGGAATGAAAGCAGGTTGTCAAAGCAGAAAGTGTGAGAAGCTGTGTGAGGGATCATGAAAAATCGGTCCAATTTGGCTGGGCTAAATAGATTATTTAAGAATTTTGTAGAGATGGGGGTAGTAGAAGGACGGGGGCATGTGGAAGAGGGAGTAGTGTTGAGGGAGGTAGTGTTATAGGGAGGTAGTGTTATGGGGAGGTGGACAATAAGGTTGTAAGGTAGTAATAAGGGAGGATGGGGAAGTTGATGAAGAAGGTTGTGGGGGTATAGTTATGGAAGTTGAGCATGTTGGGAGTAGAAATGTCTCCTGGGGTGTTGATTAGGGTGGATACTGTACTAGTCGGCATTGAGGAGGGGGTATTAGTTGTAGTGTTCAGAGCCGTGGTCAAAGGAGAGCCTGGGGTCAGGGAATCGGGCGAGTTTGAATTGGTGGAGCTATTTGATGAAGAGGCAAGCCTCATTGCCTCTAATAATGGTATGGTTAATGGTTATTCATTGTTGGCCATGATAAGCCTGGAGTATGTTGGGGAGAGAAATGGTCCATCCCTCAGGGTCGCTTGAGGGGTAAGGGCTAGACAACTAAAGCAGGGGAAAACCGTGCCCATGGCTCCTTCAGGCCGTTCAGGACTGGCACAAAGTCAGCCTTTCATCCTTTTAGCACGGCTCTCACACCTTAGGAAGTGGATAGTAGAAGGGGTTGGTGAAGGGACAGAAACGAAAAAGTAGGAGGGGGGGAAAAAAAGACCATGCAAAATTTGTTGAGTCGAGGGCTGAGTCCCAAGGTTGGGGAGTTCCCCAGCATTGGGTCCCAGTCTCCGCCTCCTAAGCCCCCCCACGACAACAGCGGGCAAGGGATTGGGGGGGCAGGCAGTTCGTTGTCGCTCGCGACCTCGTTCTGGCAACTCCTGCGACGCCGCTGGTGCCAAACCGTATCGGTCTTTGGATCCATCAGCTGCGTGGAGAGAGAGAGCTTGCTACTTTGGCAATAGCTTGCTCCTCACATTCTTTCGCCCAGGCATTGACTCTACCTATACGGGAGTGGGTAGAGACAATTATGCCATAGTCGACATCGACTGATGGTGGCTTGAAATAGATGTACATATACATGTACTTATACATGTACATGTACATGTATATATATGTATATTATGTATGTATGTGTATATATGTATGTGTATAGATGTATGTGTATAATATATATGTATATATGTATGTATATATGTATGTATATTAAAGTATATATATTCATATATATGCATATATATGTATATAAATATATATAGACATGTGTGTATATATATACATATATATATACATTTATAAAAATATCAATATACATGCATATATGTACACATGTATGTATGTACACATGTATGTATGTACACTTGTATGTATGTACACTTATATGTATGTACACTTGTATGTATGTACACTTGTATGTATGTACACATGTATGTATGTACACATGTATGTATGTACACATGTATGCATGTACACTTGTATGCATGTACACTTGTATGCATGTACACTTGTATGCATGTACACATGTATGCATGTACACTTGTATGCATGTACACATGTATGCATGTACACATGTATGCATGTACACTTGTATGCATGTACACTTGTTTGCATGTACACTTGTTTGCATGTACACTTGTATGCATGTACACTTGTATGCATGTACACTTGTATGCATGCACACTTGTATGCATGCACACTTGTATGCATGCACACTTGTATGCATGCACACTTGTATGCATGCACACTTGTATGCATGCACACTAGTCTGCAGGCACACTAGTCTGCAGGCACACTAGTCTGCAGGCACACTAGTCTGCAGGCACACTTGTCTGCAGGCACACTTGTCTGCAGGCACACTTGTCTGCAGGCACACTTGTCTGCAGGCACACTTGTCTGCAGGCACACTTGTCTGCAGGCACACATGTCTGCAGGCACACTTGTCTGCAGGCACACTTGTCTGCAGGCACACTTGTCTGCAGGCACACATGTCTGCAGGCACACTTGTCTGCAGGCACACTTGTCTGCAGGCACACTTGTCTGCAGGCACACTTGTCTGCAGGCACACTTGTCTGCAGGCACACTTGTCTGCAGGCACACTTGTCTGCAGGCACACTTGTCTGCAGGCACACTTGTCTGCAGGCACACTTGTCTGCAGGCACACTTGTCTGCAGGCACACTTGTCTGCAGGCACACTTGTCTGCAGGCACACTTGTCTGCAGGCACACTTGTCTGCAGGCACACTTGTCTGCAGGCACACTTGTCTGCAGGCACACTTGTCTGCAGGCACACTTGTCTGCAGGCACACTTGTCTGCAGGCACACTTGTCTGCAGGCACACTTGTCTGCAGGCACACTTGTCTGCAGGCACACTTGTCTGCAGGCACACTTGTCTGCAGGCACACTTGTCTGCAGGCACACTTGTCTGCAGGCACACTTGTCTGCAGGCACACTTGTCTGCAGGCACACTTGTCTGCAGGCACACTTGTCTGCAGGCACACTTGTCTGCAGGCACACTTGTCTGCAGGCACACTTGTCTGCAGGCACACTTGTCTGCAGGCACACTTGTCTGCAGGCACACTTGTCTGCAGGCACACTTGTCTGCAGGCACACTTGTCTGCAGGCACACTTGTCTGCAGGCACACTTGTCTGCAGGCACACTTGTCTGCAGGCACACTTGTCTGCAGGCACACTTGTCTGCAGGCACACTTGTCTGCAGGCACACTTGTCTGCAGGCACACTTGTCTGCAGGCACACTTGTCTGCAGGCACACTTGTCTGCAGGCACACTTGTCTGCAGGCACACTTGTCTGCAGGCACACTTGTCTGCAGGCACACTTGTCTGCAGGCACACTTGTCTGCAGGCACACTTGTCTGCAGGCACACTTGTATGTATGTACACTTGTAATATACAAATAGTTATATATATGTACATATATATACATACTATACATATATATGTAGATATATGTATATACATGTGTAGATATGCATACATGTATAGATATATATGTGTATACATGTGTAGATATATATACATGTATAGATATATATGTGTATACATGTGTAGATATATATATGTGTATACATGTATAGATATATATATGTGTATACATGTATATATATATATATGTGTATACATGTATATATATATATATATATATATATATATGTGTATACATGTATAGATATATATATGTGTATACATGTATATATATATGTGTGTATACATGTATAGATATATATATATGTGTATACATGTATAGATATATATATGTGTATACATGTATATATATATATATATATATACATGTATATATATATATATATATATATATATATATGTGTGTATACATGTATAGATATATATATATATGTGTGTATACATGTATAGATATATATATATATATATATGTGTGTATACATGTATAGATATATATATATGTGTATACATGTATATATATATATATATATATGTATACATGTATAGATATATATATATGTGTATACATGTATATATATATATATATATATATATATATGTGTGTATACATGTATAGATATATATATATATATATATATGTATACATGTATAGATATATATATATGTGTATACATGTATAGATATATATATATGTGTATACATGTATAGATATATATATATATATATATATATATGTGTGTATACATGTATAGATATATATATGTGTATACATGTATAGATATATATATATATGTGTATACATGTTTAGATATATATATGTGTGTATACATGTATAGATATATATATATGTGTGTATACATGTATATATATATATATATATATGTATATATATATATGTATATATGTATACATGTATAGATATATATATATATATATGTATACATGTATAGATATATATATGTATACATGTATAGATATATATATGTGTATACATGTATATATATATATATATATATATGTGTATACATGTATATATATATATGTGTATACATGTATAGATATATATATATATGTGTATACATGTATAGATATATATATATCTATACATGTATACACATATATATATATCTATACATGTATACACATATATATATCTATACATGTATACACATATATATTTATATATCTATACATGTATACACATATATATATCTATATCTATACATGTATACACATATATATATATATCTATACATGTATACACATATATATATATATCTATACATGTATACACATATATATATATCTATACATGTATACACATATATATATATCTATACATGTATACACATATATATATCTATACATGTATACACATATATATATATCTATACATGTATACACATATATATATATATATCTATACATGTATACACATATATATATCTATACATGTATGCACATATATATGTGTGTGTGTATGTGTGCGCATGTGTGTGTGTATGTGTGCGCATGTGTGTGTGTGTATGTGTGCGCATGTGTGTGTGTATGTGTGCGCATGTGTGTGTGTATGTGTGCGCATGTGTGTGTGTATGTGTGCGCATGTGTGTGTGTATGTGCGCGCATGTGTGTGTATGTGTGCGCATGTGTGTGTGTATGTGTGTGTATGTGTGCGCATGTGTGTGTGTATGTGTGCGCATGTGTGTGTGTATGTGTGCGCATGTGTGTGTGCATGTGTGTGTGCATGTGTGTGTGCATGTGTGTGTGCATGTGTGTGTGCATGTGTGCGTGTGCATGTGTATGTCAGTGTGTGCATGCATGCGCATGTGTAGATTAAACAAGATTACTTTTCTATGTTTTAATAATACACAAAAAGCTAGAAAAAATGCATTTACTTTTTCATCTTTTCTTTAATTGTTTCCATCCTTCTCTATGGCAACTTACTCTTCATACTTGTTAGGCATACATATTTACTACAGTATCATTCAAATAAATTAGATACCTTTTGTAACTAATCATTGTGACCACTATGTTAATAATCTATTTTAAAGAATATATAATGCACTACAAAAATAGTGTGACAACTCAAAAAAAAAACAAAAAAAAAACAAAACAAAAAAAAAATACTGAAAAAACAAATGTCACAGTTTGATATTTTTTTTTTACTAATAATAATAGTTTGATAAAAAAAAAAAAAAAAAAGTTATACAGTAATAATAGTCATGACACAGTAGAAAGATGAGTGGGCAAAATCATACACAAGTGCATCTTTTGGCTACAGATTAACCTTAACATCTGTCAACTTATCCCTCCCTGTGGCCATGCGATCAACATAGCACAGCTGTGGATGTTATTTTGCAGGCCTGGTTGAACTAAAAGCAACCCATTATAGAGTTGGTGTGTTTGAGCATGGACAGGCTGACACAGACCGAGCTGGGGAGGAAGGGAGAGCGGTCAGGTTTATGGGGAGTAGACAAGGTGGACTAAGCCTGGTGTCTGTCAACAAGACACCCAAAATTGTGCCCCCAATGCCAAAGGATGCAATCCAGAAATCACAGTGACTATGCTTATCAACATACAGGCACATAATTAATTTAAGAAGAAAAAGAGTTAATATATTCACAGTTACGTTTGTGTAGGGTGCATAGGTGCATGGATGAATGAGTGAGTGAATGAGTGCATGTGTGTGTAAAGTACCACTGCTTTCACCATGTCTCTCGCACACAAAATTTCCCAACATTTCCTCCCTCTCTGTGAGATGTGCAGCCAAAGAGAAAGAATATGGAAGAAAAAATTGGTTTAAAAAGGGGATGGTTCCTAAGTATTCTAAGGAGGATGTGACATATTTTCCACTTCACACTTTGAAGTGAAGGAGATGAAATAAAAATGGAGAGCTATAAATGTGTTTCAGGAAGAAACATGAAAAACTGACCTCACAGACAGTCTTCAAGATAAACACACATGTGTATATATACATACATACATGCATACATGTATATACATACATGCATGCATGTATGTACACACACGCATACATATATGTACATACATGCATACATATATATACATAAATGCATACATATATATATACATACATGCATACATATATATATACATACATGCATACATATATATATACATACATGCATATACATATATACATACATGCATATACATATATATACATAAATGCATACATATATATACATACATGCATATACATATATATACAAACATGCATATACATATATATACAAACATGCATATACATATATACATACATGCATACACATATAAACATACATGCATATACATATATGCATACATGCATATACATATATACATACATACACATATATATACATACATATACATACATATACATACATATACATACATATATAACGTACATTTATCTTTAGACAGATAGTTAGATCGATAGATAGACATAACATTAATTTCTGTAAAGTAACTAATTTTATCAAACCATATGTATGGTTCCCATACAACTTCCTCCAGGTTCATACATTCTACATACACATGAACACACACTGGGATAGCTGCCCAGGAAACAAAATGTGCACAGCCAGCAGTCTATAGAGGTCACATCACTTGAGTGAGGCCAAATGCAATTGAAATCTCACTTGATTGGAGAAATAGTATGAAAAACTATGAAAGATTTGGGTATATTTAAAACAATCGATTTCTCTATTTCCTAGAATAGAAAATGGGAAACAGGTCATTGACTGGAACATAAACACATGTATGAAAACCTACATGAACTCATCCACACATCCTCTTTATGTGATATGTAAACACATTCAAACTTCTGTTGTATATAGTGCAAAACTATATTGTTCCATAGCCCTAGCTATCCAAACAACTAGCTTGTTCTCTTTAATAAAACAACAAAGCAATATAAAACCATGCTAAAAGAGAGATCATAAATAATAATGAAAATGTTCCAATGAACAAAAGTTAAAGATACATATACTGTCATCACAAATGAGGTATATACAGAATACATCTTAGTAACAGAGTCCATCCAACAATTATCTCAGGTCCTTGACAATGGATGTTAGCTTCAACTTAGTGCTTTACAAATGAACAGGTTCAATATAGAAAAAGACAACTTTCTTGAAAATAATGCCAAAGATGATGAGAATATTAACAACATTGCAAAAATAATAACAGCAACAACAGTCATGGCAGTTGAAGAAGAGGAAGAGGAAGAGAGGTAAGTAGAAAAGGTAATAGATGTAATAGAAGGAACAGAAGGTGAAGTAGAAGAAATAAAAACAGATCCAAAAATAGACAAATAGAAGAGGGAGGGGTAGCAGAAGTAGAAGAAATAGAAATAGAAATAAAAGTAGAAGTAGTAGTAGTAATAGTAGTTATAGTAACAGTAATAGTGACAGTAGAAACAGGAGTAGAAGTTGTAGTAATATTAGTTGTTGTTGTAGTAGTAGTAGTAGTAGTAGTAGTAGTAGAAGCAATAGCAGCAGTAACAGCAATAATTAATGATAAAAATTATAATAATTATATTAATAATAATAGTTACAGTAAAAGTAATAGTATTAGTAATATTAGTAATAAACACAATGATGATAGTGATAATGATAATCATAATAACAATAGGAATAATAATAATAATAATAATAATCATTACAATGATAATACTAATAATAATGCTAATAATAATAATGCTGATGATGATGACAATGATCATAATTATAATAATAATAACAATAGTAATAATGATGATAATAATAATAATAATAATAATAATAATAATAATAATAATAATAATAATAATAATAATAATAATAATAATAATAGTAGCAACAAAACTCATAATAATAACAATATAATAACACCAATAATCATAACCCTAATAATAAAAAATAATAACAGCAGTAACAATACTGGCAGCAACAGAAACATCAAAGCAGCATAGACATTAATGCAAGGTATAATTACATCTTGCATTCTTCTTTGCTAACCCTTAGCCTCTGAATGATGTGGGATTCACCTCATGGCTGACTTAGCCGTGGATCCAGGCAACAGGTCATTCACATCACGTTATTATGACACATGCATTACATTTAAAGCAGTTCTTAAACCCAATGACTACGGGTTTATGTACTGGTAGTTTTTTGTGAATTTTGTTACATACAGATGGCTCCACATGTGCTCAGCCAGCAAAGGGTCTGGCCCTAATGACCGCTCCTGATTTCCCATTCCTTGAATTTGCAGAAAAATGTGTTTTTTCTCTCTAATACTATTAATAGTGACATTGGTATTATTTTTATTGATATTATGATTACCATATTGTTATTAAAATATTAATAAAATTAAAGATAATAAAATAATACCGATGAAGCTTTTAAAAAATCAAGGAAAAGGATAAACATGTGAGGTATGTAAGCCTAATTACTGACTCCTTGGTGACTAAGCACTTATAGAGCTATCTATGTGTAAAGACAATAGATACACTTTTATTACAGCGAGTATGGCATTGTAGTCTTGCCATCTGTGCTCACTGGGTTAAAAGGTACCCTCATGCCCATGTCTCATACCCTGGGGCATTGCCTGAGGGAGAAGCAGATGTGTAAAGTTCCAACTTTTTATTGTTTTATATAAAGAACAATATTTAGCACATAAATCAGTCGCCTGCTATGCCTGGAAGATATCACATACCAAAGCATTGTGCTCTTTTGCTAATGTTGTGAACCTGTAAGTAACCTCTAGTTCATATGATCAGTCACCTTATGTCAACTACTTGGATTGTCAAACAGCCCCCTGCCAGTACGAGACACAAAAGAGAACTGAAGCCATGGGAGCAGCAGCCCTGTATATAACTGCATACAATCTCTTATTTCATAAGAATAAGATTTGCAAAACTGAGAGAATATCCATCACTTTACCCCTCAATAAAACTATATTTCATCTTGTACACAGGCATAGACTCTACTGCATATAAATAGATTACTACAGGTTCAATCTAGCACCCAAAATGAAGATCATTCCTCTCTGAACATGCAAAAACACTAAAATCATGTTTTGGATACAAGTGATGCAAAAGAAATCATATCACCTTGTTGGTACAGTGCGAAAACTGCGACGCACCAGCCACATCAGAAAGAGGCCCTGGAGGTAAGCCCAGTTGGCCAGGCAAACCCCAAATTCTCCCAGAGGCATTGGGTTCAGGTAAATAAAGTACACAAAGAAGCTTCGTTACAACACAGTGCTAAACATCCCTTGAATTTACATAGTGACTGGTGGAAGTTATAATGCAATAAGTGGTGGAAGCAGTGATGTGGTTGTCACTGTGGCAGTTGCGGTCACTGGGATTAAGCTTCAGATTACCATGGCATTGTTGCTGAAATAGCAAGCTTTCAGTATCTTAGACTTTTCCCTACCTTTCCTATTTATCCTTTTTTGGGGGGGTGTAAATCTATTACAAATATATCAATAATCTCTAAAGCTTTAATAATGTTAATACTTACACATCATCTTTTATAACCACTGTCATTACATAATCCCTAATTGAGATAATAACTCACAAATACTGATCACGATGCCAATATTCCCAAAAAATTTCATGAGCTAGTGTTGCATCAAAATGGTTACTATTCAGATGTTGCACCTTTTTTCAAAAAATTACAGAACTACTTATGACTGCCACTTTTTGTCAACCCGGTCTTTTTAATGAGTCATTATCTATTCAATTATTAACCTATTCTTGTTTATTCATCTTTTTATTATTATTAATATTTTTGCAAGTAATGCAAATCACTTGAAAAAAATATCACAGATAAGAGAGAAGAGAAAAATCAAAAATTCAAAAATTATTTTCTAGTTCAGAGCAGTAAAATTAATAAAATGGCTATCAATAACAATCACTTATCAAATAATTGCAAAATACAATTTTCCTCTAATTTGCATCAATGAATAAATATATAAATAGGCTGAACAAAAAAATATATTATTATTATAATGGAACTGACCATAATCATTATTTTTTTTTATCCCACACACAAACATCTGCAGGAAACTAAAAACTAATAACATTATACTCTGGCAAGGCTGTTGCATAAAAAAAACAAAACTTTGCCGGACATCCATTTGAGTATCTAACTGATGGGAACTTGGCTATGCTTAACCTCTTGAATCCGATGATGACTATTTGTTTCCAGTTTCCTCATTTTTTCGGTCCGGTAAAGGTTGGATTTATTCCAGCGGTACCAGCTAGAGGGTTTGTTGGTTCAAAGACTTATCTTAACAAATTCTGTTTCCTCTGTTAAGAGCTAAAGAGTCATCATCTGGATTCATTGTGAAACATAACATCCCTTTTTGGGGGAGCATATAGTGCAGAGGTTAAACCTACCACTTAGTGTATGTCAAGGATATATGCCCTAAAATGGATTGCTTTAACCTCAGTACATTTTCCTCTTAGACTGATTATCTGCATTTGCTTGATGTTTCTACTGTTTTTTGTCACTAACCTAAAGCATTTTGGTAATGCAAATATCACTAATACCATGTAATATGGTAATTCATTGTCAATATTAAGAAACCTTCATAAATTACTCTGTACTGTGACAAATATCACTGGAAATATCATTTATCGATCCCTTTGTTATCTTGTTCTAAGAAATTTATAACATGTACATCTTCTATACAACTATTAAATAATTTCCTATGCAACAGCATCTAAGAAAGTCACAACATCCAGGATTCAACAGAAAGAAATAGATAAAGAAAAAGATAAGTAGAAATAAGCAACCTGAAATTAAAGCTTAAATATAATATGAAATAAAAAAATAGTAATGCAAAAAAAATCAAAAGACATTCCCATTTAGAAACATTAACAAATTGCAAGATGAAAATAGAATTTAAATTCTAGGCAGAATGAATGCTTCCTGACACAACTTCTAAAAGCATTATCTCATAATATAACTTTATGATAAAACTGTGTTAACATAAAAGAAAGCTTAAAATACATATAATAATTAAGTTTTCAGGGATTGGCGCACTTTCTTCTTATTCTCCGATTCCCACCATCAGAACGTCCACAAATGGCTGTTAGCTACAAAACTATAATTCAATGGGTGTTCAACCTCCTCTTGCTTTCTCCATCACCTTCCAGCTACCTTTAGGAGGCAGTCCTCAAGACCCAAATTCTTGTGTGTCTGGCTCGATGCGCTTGTACTCGAAGGAGCCACGCCCGTCCATGTGCAAGTAGTACTGAAGGGAGACAAGAGGTGGGGTTAGGAGGAAGAGCAATAACAAAGGCATCAGTGGACTTGGTAATACTGCTGTATGAGGTTAGTTATATTGGAACTGTCTCTTGCTATATGTTCTAAAATAAATAAATGAATTAACAAATGGCTAAACAAACCTTATAAATGAATAAACAAATAAACAATAAATAAATTGATTAAATAAATAAAGAAAGAAATGTCTTTTATGCAAACACAGACATGAATGAAAAGGTGCAAAAGGAGTGCTTTTTCACCTTTTCTTTATTTTTCACTTATTTTTTATACAAATCAATAATGTCTCATTCCTATTCTTACTCAACACACTGGCAACTGGTACATGCACTGTCCACATTGGTTTTGTTTTATTCATTTCATTTACACACAGATGGCCTCACGCGCACTAAGTCACCAAGGAATCAAGTATGGTCTGTTCATAGAGTCTGATGGACGGGTGGAAAAAGGCTCAGATGTGATTGCCGGATTCAAGCCAGTGTGGCTCATGCATGGAGTGGAAGTAACTTCTGTTACAAGAAGAGGAAAAACAGACTGCCTCAAGTACATCAGCTGCCCAACTGCCAAGAGAAGTTTGCAACCCAGCACCACTTGGGCAGTGACAGCTTTGGAGAATATTAATAAAACTAAGCCTCAGTGGACAGTGACTGTGTATATATAAATTCACCATTAATGAGTTAACACATCTAAGTACTTGATATATAATCACAATTAGAATCCTCCTTAAAATATATGAGTAAACACATCACATCATTGACTTTTTTTCTTTTTTTTGTACTAATTCTCAAATCTATTTGCATTCCATGCATTTCTTTATCTTTTAATATGAGAATATATCCCTTCAAATATTACAGTTACATTTAATATTGAACAATAACCAATTAGGATCAATTAAAAATTCCAAAAAAAAAATTGTTGCTTTATATCGAATCCTTTTGCTGCATTATCCACTTACAAATCCTTAGTATTTCAATATGGGTTACTTCTATAGATCTCTTTTTCACTGCAATACGGACTTTTTTTTTTGTAGTTGCTGTACCTCTTTCTGTCTTATTTCATTTTTTCAGCTGACCTCAAGATCTGTTTCACTAATTCCCTTAATGTCATCTGTACCTTCCTTCTTCCTTACATTCCTTCTTCCTCTACAATAAGGCTGAAATTTCAATAGTTTTACCAACCTCATGATGCTTCCACAGGCTTTTGCGGTGAGAAACTGTGAAGAGAGTGATTCCCACTTTACTGCAGTACTGGTACATGGCATCCTCAACATCTACACTCACTGCACTTGTGCATTCATCTAGGATAGCAAACTGGGGCTTGTGGTAAAAGAGACGGGCCATCTGAAAATGTAAATGTACATTACCTTAATTTGAAGAAAAGATGAACATAATATAAATGATTTCTAAAAAGATTGGATTATAGGCATTTAAAATCTCTTCACAAGAACAAAAGTAAGATGCAGGTATCAGGCTTTACACAAGCCAAGGAAGAAGATTAACCCTTTGCTGTTGGGTTTATGCCCACTGTAGTTTTGTTTTGTGAATTGTCTTTTCATATAGATAGCTCCACAACCTAATTAGTAGGCCTATATGACCTTGCCTGATTTCCCCTTTCCCTGAGTTTTCAGAAAAAATGGGGGTTCTTGACATACATCAGCAACTTCCCCCATTTCTGTCCGATTCATCTGTTATTTCACACACAACAATGGTTTACACTAGTATTTCATAAGAAAAGAAAAAAGAAAAAGGAAAAAATATGAAGGAATTCCTTCACTAAAAATGCCTATATCTAATATTGACACCAAAACCAATGATGTCAAATGTGAAAAAAAAAAGTTCTAGGCCCACAAATTTGTAAAAGATAACACTTTCAGATTACTATTTGATATTTTTTGCATAAAATTGCACTTCTTTTAATATATCTTGAGGGTGGCACTAGAAAACTAAAAATTCCAAAAATTGTTTTTTTTTTTCTTCTTCTTTTATAGTCTGAATTACGGTCCATTACGAAGGAAGTTTAATGTTTTTATTTCCATTTTGGGGGGAAAGCCTAGCTGTCATTGTACAATATTTTTAGACATTTATCATTTTTAATAAACTAAATCACGCTAATTTTTCCAGAATTAAAAAATTGAGCTCAGACACGCCCCTTGCATTCCAGTGCAAGGGGAGTGTATCAATTTTTCATTAAATCTTATTACTTCAGTATATTTTACAGTGAGACTTTTGTCAAGTCAGAGTTATTGTTTTCTATAGGTAACATATTTTGTAAAAGAACCTCTTTTTTTATGAAAATAGATATACTTGTCTGAAATGTTTTATATGTATTTCAAATCACAAAAAAAAACTAATGTAAACTTAAAAGATAATAAGAATCAGATTTTTACTTTTTTTTATCAGATTATGGAGAACTGTGAGTGGCAATTCCAGTACAAATCTACTGTAATCAAATAACTCTTGCATGAATACATATTCATTCAATATTGAGCATTAAAGGCAACTTCAAGGACTGCAAGACTGACTGGAGCCATTGGATCTACAACCTACGGTATCATAAACAGCTCATATCTCTTTCCAGAAATGCATGAAAAGGATGTGATAGCTATTTCACCTGTTTACAAAGAATGTTTTGTCTCTGCAGCTTGCTTTTCAAATTTCCAACTAGTTTTAACTTGCAACAGGTGTCAGTGCAAACTACTGTTTTCAGTAAAAAATATTTTGTATACTTTTCCTAATTTAAAAAATCTGCCTGTGACACTCTCTTTACATTGTAGTACTCTTAACAATGGTAGTGATCAATTTCAAATCAAAACATATTTGAAAATGGTGGGTGGTACCATCCACTAGTATAAAGCCAAATCAAAATATTGTGATCATAATTTATGCTTTTACCTTTCAACACAAGTACTTCATACTCAGTACACACACTGACCACTATATAAACTAGAGCATATTACCAAAGCATATTGTACACAAAACTTACATTTTGAAAGAAAAATCTCATTGTAATTTTCTATTTTTTTCATACTGGTATGAAAATATTCTTTTAACATTTACATATAAATATCAAAACAATGTCATTATCAAATACCATATTTTTGTTTCCCACAAACAAAAGTCCATACAAGTGTACCTGGCACAAATTACCTAGATAAGCAATTCAGCTAGAGGCACTTATGGCTTTACTACTCCAAGAAATAACCAGAAGTGGGCTCTTAGATTCGTGTGCAATTGCTGTGAGCTTACTAACTCCAAATGACCCCTCTAACCCACCCCACAGGGATGATCCCCCTTAAGGTTAACAGGAAAAAAAAAATAATCAACTTACTGCAATCCTCTGTTTTTCTCCGCCCGACAAGACATCCATCCAATCTGCGATGGCATCCCAACCTCCTTCACGATCAAGGATGTGAGTGAGCTGTACTTGTTGTAGGAGTTCTCGAAGGTTGTCATGCGTGATCCCTCGTGCAATCATGTCGCTATGTGAGTCAGGGTATATAACCTAAACAAAACAATATACAAGAATTAAAATCAATATATCTAATCTGTGTGGTAACTTTTCATTTTTTCTTCACTTTTTTTATTATTTATTTTAAATGTTTCTATTTCTTAATTTTTTTTTCAAGATCTTAACAAATCTAATCACACAGTGAAAACCTAACCAGAACGAACCTGATCCCGGAGAGTCCCCAAAGTCATATAGGGTCGTTGTGGGATGTAGAACAGCTTGCCTGCGCTTGGTTTGGTTACTGTACCTCCAAACACTGGCCAGAGCTAAAACCATGAAAAAAAATAATTCAACACCACACATTCCCTAAATATCTAAATTATTAGATAGATCCATAGCATATTTTTCTCCTAAATGTAATCACAACAACAATAAAACCAAACAAATAAACAAATGCACATATCCAAGGAAAACACACAAAAAAACAAATGGCAGAGAAAAAGTAATTTTGACACTGTCACCACTACTCCTCACCTCTCCTAGAATTCTGAAGAGGGATGACTTGCCACAGCCATTTGGGCCACAGACAAGGACATTCATCCCAGATTTGACCTCAAAGTTCAGCTCTCGGACCAGGACATCTCCATTGGGGGTAACAAGGGGCACATTCTCAAAGCGAATCACATTGTCTTCATTGATGACTTGCCCAGCTCCAGGGATGAGAGGTTTGCCAAGCACACCTGGTAAGGGTAACAAATGAAGGATATATTATATACCTCTCTGCTAAGTAGAAAAATAAGACTAAATTTATGAAAAATGTCTTCAAACAATATCATAAACTAACAGGTATGATCGTATAACTTCTATACCACTTAATCTACTAAAGACCATTTCCAGGCTTCTCATATGTGGGACACTGTTCCAGGTGTCTCATGCATGAGCCATAATGCAATGTACCTCAGTGACATCTGTTATGTCTATTGCACACTTATTGTTATGTCTTATTGCACATGTAAGCATTAGTTACATATAAAGATGTGAAAATATTACTTCAATTTTCCTGGATTTTAAAGTCATATAAGGATAGAGGGAATAGGAGAGTTATGATAAGAGAGAGAAAAAGAGATAGAAAAAAATAATGAAAATGAAAAATAAAGGTGAGACTAGGGAGCGGGGTAGGGAAACAGATAGACAGAGAGCCAGGCAGGTAGGCAGAGAGACAGAGAGGTAGAGGTAGGTAGGTAGGTAGAGAGAGGTAGGTGTGTGTGTGTGTGTGTGTGTGTGTGTGTGTGTGTGTGTGTGTGTGTGTGTGTGTGTGTGTGTGTGTGTGTGTGTGAGTGTGAGTGTGAGTGTGAGTGTGAGTGTGAGTGTGAGTGTGAGTGTGAGTGTGAGTGTGAGTGTGTGTGTGTGTGTGTGTGTGTGTGTGTGTGTGTGTGTGTGTGTGTGTGTGTGTGTGTGTGTGTGTGTGTGTGTGTGTGTGTGTGACACCCCAAAAAAAACTAATCTATCTTTTTTAATAAACTTTGATTTACCCTTACAATATCATTGGCAAATATGTTACTGAGAATAACACACATGGCATTACAAGAGAGTCTGAAATCTTTACTAAAACTTCCAACCATTGCAAAACTGAGATTGCTTTTTAGCTTTATGAGCACACAAAATATTGTGTTTGGTTCTCAAAGGCATAAACTTCAATATAATCCCAAGACTAGAAATGGAGTGTAAAACCAGAGCTTACACTCTGATTTGGTCGCCTGTGGTGGGTGGCGTGTATGGGGGTCCCCAGAAGCACTCACTCGCCACTATAAATACCACCCAGAAAGTAGGGTTTACAGCACTCAGAAGGAACCGTCACTAGTGAGTGAACCCATTACCTCCAAGAGAATAACTTGGCCAACTTTACTTGCCTCCAGGGAGAATTTGAGCCAACTGGTCTTGCCTCTGGGGCCTATTTCAGAGGCTGTTGCCACCACAGCTTCAGTACTTTCCTTCTGTGTGTCATACTCAAGACCATTCCATTGGCAGAGTGCCAAGAGACAATCTGAGTAGCTGACACAAAGAGACTGATCTCGTAAACAAGAGTGAAGGTTCCTTACAGGTTCACATCAGAAGCAAAAAAGCATCATGATTTGGAGAGGGACACCTTCCAGGCACAGAAAAACAACAGCCAATCATAGCGGTACACATCTCATTCTCCCATTGGTAATGCCTGATCACAAGTGGTGTGGGCATGGATATTCCTCATAAAGAACAGCATAAAATGTAATGCATGCATCATTGTAACACAATGTGAGCGACCCATCCAAGTCAGCTGTGACATAAATAGAATGTTATCCAGAGCCAAGACCAAGTCAGCCGTGGCATAAATAACATGTCACCTGAAGCTACGACCAAGTCAGACAAGAACCCCACGTCATCTGTCATCTTCAATGACAGTATCAGAAATTTCTCAGCGTCACTCTCCGGTGACATCTGGTAACCATCCTGCCGTTTGGCCCAGGGGTCCACTACATACAGTAGAACTTTCCGCTTGACTCCGTTTAGTGCAACACCTATAGCCATAACCAGCGTGATGAGTTGGTTTATGACTGCTATAGGCATGGCCCGGCAGATACAGGATATGAGATCACTAATACTGAGCTTTCTGCTTAAATATCAATGATATTAACCCCTTGGTGACGGGTGTAGTAAAGTAAAAGAAAAAAAATCTACGCTCTGGTGATCAATGGCAATGCGCCGACTTTGAGCGGAGTTCGGTACATCAAGCCGAATCACAGCTTCGGAGCGCTTCTTTTTATAACCTAAGGACATCTTTCAAACAAACAACAGAGGAAATTATAAGAAAATAATAAACAAAAATATCAAAACACCTGAAGCAATAACACATAATAATTCAACACATTAATTTCCAAAGATAGCTATGACCAGCCAAGATGATTTTTCCAAAGCAGATGTTTAAGATACCACTAACAAATATAAGACTCAAAAAAACTTGCTATCCACTACTATTTTTTTTTTTTTTTTCTTCTTCACTAAAGCCTCGAGTTGCAGTAATGCTTGAATCTTCATATTTAACAAACAGTAAATCTGGTCATTGGAGTCTGTGAAGACTGGTTTTACATAGAAATGTTTTCTCATGATAAAAGGTAAATTGGTTACTGAGTAGAAGAATGACAAAATTGATATGTTATCATTAGGTAACCAAAAGGGATGAAGTTACAGAAGAGAGAGGATAGGTGAAAATGTCTAAGAGTAAGGAAATTCTGATTTTATAAGCCCTCAACTAATGCTAACCATTGCACTGCTTGTTCTCCAGCATGGTGCGCTGATATTTTCCATTGTTCAGATCATTGAGCACCGTAAGCAACTCCTGCACTCGGGAAGTGAAACCAGCAAGTCGTGTCAGCTCTCGCCCAGCTAGCACAAGTCGTCCAATGGCCTCAGCTAGTTTGACGAGCATTCTTCCACTTCTGTAGTAGTCCTAAAAGTATTGGAAAATTTGATGAGTATTGCACTTAAAATAAAGAGCAAAAAAGGATTAATAATACATTCTTAAAGGGCAGCAGAACAGAGCCTGAAAAAATAGGGTAACATAGTGACAGGTTGTTACTCTAGTCAGAATAAGATAAGAGATTGTAAAACAAAGAAAAAGGGTAGGAAAGGTTGGGATCTGGGGAAGTGGAGGAAGAAAGAGAAGTTTTACCATCTCTGCCTATTTATGGCAAGTTATGTATTACAGCAAACAATGCAGCCATTTATTTGATACATCTATATTAAAACAGTAGGTAATAGGGGGGGGGGGGGGAGTACAGCACACCATGAGGGACCCAGACACTAGATTGGCCAGTATGAAGGGCTGTAGAAATAAAAATCCACTCGGTATAGACTTTATACCTACCTGCATGCGGTTCTTGTAGTCACTGTTAGCCAGACGTGATGAGGGTGTAAGGTAAGGATAAGCCACGACAGAAAATCCAACACATGTTGCCAGGTCTAAAATATGTAAAAAAAATTATTACATTAGCATTCCAAACATTAGTTTTTGAAGAATAAGAATATTTCAAAAATATGTATTTCTGAATAAGAGGACAACCAAGTAAAATCTCTTAAATACTACCAATAAAAACAGATATACCTCTGGGGTGTGTGTGTGTGTGTGTGTGTGTGTGTGTGTGTGTGTGTGTGTGTGTGTGTGTGTGTGTGTGTGTGTGTGTGTGTGTGTGTGTGTGTTTATGATTGTGTGTGTGTTTATGATTGTGTGTGTTTATGATTGTGTGTGTGTGTTTATGATTGTGTGTGTGTTTATGATTGTGTGTGTGTTTATGTTTGTGTGTGTGTTTATGTTTGTGTGTGTGTTTATGTTTGTGTGTTTATGTTTTGTGTGTTTGTGTTTATATGTTTGTGTTGTGTGTGTTTGTGTGTATTCTTGTATTTTTTCATGTTTTATTGTTTCTTATATTTTTTTCTGTTTGAAATTTCTTTGTGTTCCGTGTTCTTGTTAGTGCATTTTCTGTGTATTTTTTAGTGACTTTTCGGTGTCTGTGTCTGTGCATTTGTGCATGTTTATGTACATGTTTGTCTGTATGTTTGCATGCAGGCAAGTGTGTGCACAAGCGTATGCATATGTGTGTGCACATGTGTATGCATGTGTAAGTGTGTGAACATGTGTATATGTCTGCGCATGTGTGTGTATGCATATGTAGTGAAAGTGAGTGCGGCTTCTGGTGTGTGCTCACACATGTGCATGTGCGTGTTTCAAACCTTAAATCAATTTCTTTAATTTAAAATACTTACATTTTGCAATGATGTTGTCAATGAATCCCATGTTGAATCTAAATGAAATAAATGATCGAAGGTGATTCACCTGAAATTAAAGTAATGGTATCAGAATAATCAATGAGAGTGACAGAAAAGATTTAATAACTTTTAATGTTCACTCAAATTTCCTTTCTGGTTATTCATGACCTGTAAGTTGCTAAAATATATGAAAATATTTCAAATTAACTTTTCATCTATAGGTAAAGTAAACTAGGTAAAATCTTCTTCTATAAATTCCCCCCTACTGGAGAGTGTTTACACAAATTTTCATAAACTAAACCCATATTCAAGGAAAAGCATTACTGTCACACCAAGTTTCTCCTACCAAGCGATTGAAGGAGGAGTCGATATTCTTCTTCTCACGGCAATTCCCTTGGTAGAACGCCACCTCCTCCGAGTTGGTGATCAGGCGAGAATTCACGAACCGGAACTCACCCTCCAGTCGCTGTTCTGTTGCCGTTAAGCGGCTGATCGGTCGTCGGAGGTGTGTGAGGAGGGTCCCAGAGATAATGAGGTACATGATCATTATTCCAGGAGCCTGTAGTAATGAACAAAAAAAATTGGTGAGTAATATAGGAGTCTTTCTTGTTTAATACCTACAAGTATGTGTATAGCAGTAGTAAAGATAGTTGTTTATATATGTATGTATAAGCATGTATGAATATGTGTGTGTGTGTGTGTGTGTGTGTGTGTGTGTGTGTGTGTGTGTGTGTGTGTGTGTGTGTGTGTGTGTGTGTGTGTGTGTGTGCATCTATGTAAGCATGTATGTATGTATGTATGTTAGATAGATGCAGATATTGAAAGACAGATGCACATACAAATAGATTTATAGATATACAAATTTATCATTGTATTCCATTTATGTTCCTTCCTTCTTCCCTTCTTCCCTTTCTTCCCTTTCTTCCCTTCCTTCCTTCCTTCCTTCCTTCCTTCCTTCCTTCCTTCCTTCCTTCCTTCCTTCCTTCCTTCCTTCCTTCCTTGCTTCCTTGCTTCCTTGCTTCCTTGCTTCCTTGCTTCCTTGCTTCCTTCCTTCCTTGCTTCCTTGCTTCCTTGCTTCCTTGCTTCCTTGCTTCCTTCCTTCCTTCCTTCCTTCCTTCCTTCCTTCCTTCCTTCCTTCCATCCTGTCCTTCCTTCCATCCATCCTGCCCTTGCTTCCATCCGCCCTGTCCTTTTTGTCGTTCCTTCCATCCATCCTGTCCTTCCTTCCATCCATCCTGTCCTTCCTTCCATCCATCCTGTCCTTGCTTCCATCCATCCTGTCCTTCCTTCCATCCATCCTGTCCTTGCTTCCATCCATCCTGTCCTTGCTTCCATCCATCCTGTCCTTGCTTCCATCCATCCTGTCCTTGCTTCCATCCATCCTGTCCTTGCTTCCATCCATCCTGTCCTTGCTTCCATCCATCCTGTCCTTGCTTCCATCCATCCTGTCCTTCCTTCCATCCATCCTGTCCTTCTTTCCATCCATCCTGTCCTTGCTTCCATCCATCCTGTCCTTGCTTCCATCCATCCTGTCCTTCCTTCCATCCATCCTGTCCTTCCTTCCATCCATCCTGTCCTTCCTTCCTTCCATCCATCCTGTCCTTGCTTCCATCCATCCTGTCCTTCCTTCCATCCATCCTGTCCTTCCTTCCATCCATCCTGTCCTTCCTTCCATCCATCCTGTCCTTGCTTCCATCCATCCTGTCCTTGCTTCCATCCATCCTGTCCTTGCTTCCATCCATCCTGTCCTTGCTTCCATCCATCCTGTCCTTCTTT
>NC_061853.1:36641014-36653514 GCF_019202785.1 Penaeus chinensis
ATCTTGTAGTAAGTGAAGCCTCTGCAATTAGGAGGAAATTGGAGTGGTTTCTTTGAGCTTTCAGAGGAAAATGTTTTCCAATGGAAAAGATAAATAAAGACAGATATAAACATATTATAATGATAAAAAAAAAAAGAAAAAAAAAAGAAAATCAGAAGTGAAGAGTTTTATATAAAACAGAAGATTAATTTTCCTATAAAGACAGGAACTTTGTTTGTATTTACACATAATGTCTAACATCCAGGTATGAATACATAAAAAAAAACAAAAAAACAGAAGTGGAAAAATAAATCTATACATATTCATGTACATAAACTGTCTACCGGTCAACAATGATATAACAATTATATATGATTAAACATATTCATACATACATAAACTAATAGCACACAAAAGCACAAACATCTTACTTGAGGTACTGTTCATAAAGATGGTTTGACAATCGTGTTCTGAACCGCAGCTTCAATTCGTTCAGGCCAAATTTCAGGACATTGTTAACCAAGGATATCTGAAATGAGGCGTAATCAATAACTGGTTAACTGCTCATAAAAGAATATGGAAAAAATGAATATAGTAACAATGTAAGGAAGAAAATAAGGATGAGGCAATACTAAAAGAAAAGAAAATGAGGGTGAGGGTCATCCTGTAGCTTAGCTTAGCTACAAAAAACTTTAAAATTTTTTTTTACTTTAAGTTGCTAAATACATTCCAACCAAAATAGAAGAACAAATCCCTTCAAATTTCAAAGACAGTTACTTATCTTATTCAACTATGTATCACTGTCCTTCATAATTTATTAGCAACTTCTCAGTGTGGAATAAACAATCCTGCTCCTCTTCATGCAACTAAAACCACCAAATTTATCAAATACAGATAGTTAACTACTCAAAGGCAACTTTTGGAATTACCTATGTATGAAATCAAAAGAAAATTCATATATCAATTTACCTTTCTGATAAAACAGCGAGTTTACTGTTCGACAGTTAACTCCTAAATTCCAGTAACCATATTCTAAACCATGTAATGATCATGCTACAAGATTTACTGTACAGTACTTTTACTACATACAAACTCTGGAAGACCATAAGTATGTCTTAAAATCATAAATACTACTTTCTCAAGACAGATACAAAATAAAGATACAAGAAACCAATATACTCACTGCAGGCATAGCAAGCATAAGTTCTACCAAGAACCTTAAAAACTGGTTCAAGTCCTTTGAGATGATTGAACTGTGAAAGAGAAAACATCATCAAAATCCAGTGTGACTGAAGAGTAAGAAACAACAATCCACGCATTAGGCTTACTTGATTAATGACTCTCCCAGTTATGTGGCTTGGGCACACACGAACACTCATGTGCTGCATCATCACCTTCTCTTTCCAATGTTATCTCTTTTTCATAAACATTTTTTTTTTTTTTTGCCATTTTCCAAAGTTTATGTCTGTCATTTGTTATGCTGTATTAATATGGTAACTGATTGTTTTCCCTGCACACACTCCATATCATCTCTCTAGGAAGTCTATAACTCTTCCAGCCATGATTAATACATTTCATACTCATTTACCAAGGGAAATAATGCAAGAGCCCCTTCTTAAATGCCCAGCAAGTCTAATCACTGTCCAAAAGCTGTGTGCACTTGTGGTGAGTCATTTCCATTACCCAGCCTTCAGCCAATTTATTTCATGATGGCATGTTTGCCTCACTCTGCCCTCAGACAAATTTTTTACATGGCATGATGGTCACCTCACCCAGATCCAAGGGTGAACAGATCAAAATACTCTTTCCCAATGCTCATGAAAAATTCATCTCTAAAGATTTCTGAAAAAAAACACATAATTATATCACATCATGAAATAAATATTTATCTCAGAACTCAGAAATATAGCTCTTGATGAATGATTATTTATAAATAACAGCTGTTAAGCCTAATAACTATAATTTAATTTTTCTGATACATTCAGTCAACACATTTTACATGGATGTCTTGAGAAAAGGCATTTTACTGGTGGGCAAACCCTCTTATAAAAAAAAATGATTAGGAGAAAGCTTTAAATACTACAACTCTAGTTACATCACCAAGAACTACAACCAAGTAGAATTTATTTCTGGTAACCCAATAATAATAATAATAATAATAATAATAATAATAATAATAATAATAATAATAATAATAATAATAATAATAATAATAATAATAATAATAATAATAATTATAATAATAATAATAATTATAATGATAATAATTATTATAAAAAAAAAATAATAATAATAATAATAATAAAAACAATATTAATATTATTAATAATAATGATAATAATAATAAAATACCCACCAACTTAAACCATGGCCAGGCTCCACTTACACATGTGAATTAAAAGGAAACTGTTAGATATTTCATGTAAATGATGATAGCAAAAAAATTAATAAAATAAAAAATAAAAATGCATAAATAAATAAATAAATAAAAAATAAAAACAAAAAATAAAATAATAAATCTGACCAAAACACTAACCTTTCAATAAGTGTTCCATTGTGAATCATCCAAATGTCACATATGCTTCGTACAATAAGCGAGAAAGCTACCAAGATAAGGTAGCCCGACTCTGAACTCCATACGCCTGGCACTAATATCCGCAGGATGCCTTTAAGGGACTTGAAGAATTCATTGTTCACCTGAAAAATTTCAAGAACAGTAAATACCATTGCTTCTACTACTGCTAAATGATACCATGACAATCACCACCACTATCACTTATATCCATAGGATGCCTTGAAGGGATCCAAAGAATTCCTTGCTCATTTGTAAACTTTCAAAAAATGTAAATAACATTTCTTTTACTACTGCTACATTGATACCACAACTATCACCACCACTACCACTACCACAACAACCATAACCACAACCACTGTCAATGCTTTGCTACGATTTATACTATTACAATAATGACTACTGTTATTTTCTGAAGTAGTAGTAGTAGTAGTAGTAGTAGTAGTAGTAGTAGTAGTAGTAGTAGTAGTGGTAGTAGTAGTAGTATAGTAGTAGTATAGTAGTAGTATAGTAGTAGTAGTATAGTAGTAGTAGTATAGTAGTAGTAGTATAGTAGTAGTAGTAGTAGTAGTAGTAGTAGTATAGTAGTAGTAGTAGTAGTAGTAGTAGTAGTAAAGTAGTAGTATAGTAGTAGTAGTATAGTAGTAGTAGTATAGTAGTAGTAGTATAGTAGTAGTAGTATAGTAGTAGTAGTATAGTAGTAGTAGTATAGTAGTAGTAGTAGTATAGTAGTAGTAGTAGTATAGTAGTAGTAGTAGTATAGTAGTAGTAGTAGTATAGTAGTAGTAGTAGTATAGTAGTAGTAGTAGTATAGTAGTAGTAGTAGTATAGTAGTAGTAGTAGTAGTAGTAGTAGTAGTAGTAGTAGTAGTATAGTAGTAGTAGTATAGTAGTAGTAGTATAGTAGTATAGTATAGTAGTAGTAGTATAGTAGTAATAGTATAGTAGTAATAGTATAGTAGTAATAGTGTAGTAGTAATAGTGTAGTAGTAATAGTGTAGTAGTAATAGTGTAGTAGTAATAGTGTAGTAGTAATAGTGTAGTAGTAATAGTGTAGTAGTAATAGTGTAGTAGTAATAGTATAGTAGTAATAGTATAGTAGTAATAGTATAGTAGTAATAGTGTAGTAGTAATAGTGTAGTAGTAATAGTGTAGTAGTAATAGTGTAGTAGTAATAGTGTAGTAGTAATAGTGTAGTAGTAATAGTGTAGTAGTAATAGTGTAGTAGTAATAGTGTAGTAGTAATAGTGTAGTAGTAATAGTGTAGTAGTAATAGTGTAGTAGTAATAGTGTAGTAGTAATAGTGTAGTAGTAATAGTGTAGTAGTAATAGTGTAGTAGTAATAGTGTAGTAGTAATAGTGTAGTAGTAATAGTGTAGTAGTAATAGTGTAGTAGTAATAGTGTAGTAGTAATAGTATAGTAGTAATAGTATAGTAGTAATAGTATAGTAGTAATAGTATAGTAGTAATAGTATAGTAGTAATAGTATAGTAGTAATAGTATAGTAGTAATAGTATAGTAGTAATAGTATAGTAGTAATAGTATAGTAGTAATAGTATAGTAGTAATAGTATAGTAGTAATAGTATAGTAGTAATAGTATAGTAGTAATAGTATAGTAGTAATAGTATAGTAGTAATAGTATAGTAGTAATAGTATAGTAGCAATAGTATAGTAGCAATAGTATAGTAGTAATAGTATAATAGTAGTAGTAATAGTATAGTAGATATATGTAAGTAGTAATAGTATAGTAGTAATAGTTTAGAATAGTAGTAATAGTATAGTAGTAATAGTATAGTAGTAATAGTATAGTAGAATAGTATAGTAGAATAGTATAGTAGAATGTATAGTAGAATAGTATAGTAGTAATAGTATAGTAGTAATAGTATAGTAGTAATAGTAAGTAGTAATAGTATAGTAGTAAGTATAGTAGAATAGATAGTAGTAATAGTATAGTAGTAAGTATAGTAGAAATAAGTAAAGTATAGTAGTAATAGTAGTAGAATAGTAAGAGTAGTAGTATAGTAGTAATAGTATAGTAGTAATAGTATAGAGTAATAGTATGAGTAATAGTATAGTAGGAATAGTATAGTAGAATAGTAAGAGAAGTAGTAAGGAGAGAGGAGAGTGAGAGAGGATAGGAGAGATAGAAGGAGGAAAGAGAGAGGAAAGAGAGTAGGAGAGGAAGAGATAGAGGAGGAAAGGAGGAGAGGAGAGAGGAAGAAGAGGAAGAGAAGAGAAGGAGAAGATGAGATGAGAAGAGAAGGAGGAGGAAGGAGAGAGGAAAGAGGAAGAGAGAGAGGAGAAGGAAAGGAGAGAATAGGAGAGGAAGAGAGAGGAAAGGAAGAGAGAAGGAGAAGGAAAGGAAGAAGGAGAAGGAAAGGAGAAGAAAGAGAAGAAGGGAAGAAGAGAGAAGAGAGAGAAGGAGAAGAGAAGAGAGAGAAGAAGGAGAAGGAGAAAGAAGAGAAGAAGAAGGAGAAGGAAGGGAGAGAAGGAGAAGGGAAAGGAGAGAGAGGAGAAGGAAAGAGAGAAGAGAAGAGAGAAGGAGAAGAAGGAGAAGAGAAGGAGAAGGAGAGGAGAAGAAGGAGAAGGAGAAGAGAAGGAGAAGGAGAAGAGAAGAAGAGAGAAGAAGAGAGAGAAGAAGGAGAAGAAACAGAGAAGAGAAAAAGAAGAGAAGAGAAGGAGAAGAAGAAGAAGAAGAAGAAGAAGAAGAAGAGAAGAAGGAGAAGAAGGAGAAGAAGGAGAAGAAGGAGAAGAAGAAGGAGAAGAAGGAGAAGGAGAAGGAGAAGAAGGAGAAGGAGGAGAAGGAGGAGAAGAGGAGAAGGAGGAGAAGGAGAAGAAGGAGAAGAAGGAGAAGAAGGAGAAGGAGAAGAAGGAGAAGAAGGAGAAGGAGAAGGAGAAGAAGGAGAAGGAGGAGAAGGAGGAGAAGGAGGAGAAGGAGGAGAAGGAGGAGAAGGAGGAGAAGGAGAAGAAGGAGAAGGAGAAGGAGAAGGAGAAGGAGAAGGAGAAGGAGAAGAAGAAGGAGAAGAAGGAGAAGAAGGAGGAGAAGAAGAATATAATACTTGCACTGAAACCCATTTCCAGTGCTTTTCTCTCACATCAAAATCTTTAAATCTATTTTGCTATGGATTGTAATCAACATTTATCCTAATAAAATGCACATAAGTTGTGAAAGTGCATTATCAATCATGAAGATTTACTTGGAATAGACATAAATTTTACATTTAAGGTATACTGTTACTTTTATATTCAAATCTATATATTTAAATTTTCAGAGCTTAAACTATACGAAGTACTCTTTTCCTACAACAATTATAAAAATCATGTCATGTCTTAAGACTACTGCAGTATGAAAAACCTTAACACAATTCATCAGAAACATCAGATATATGGCAATCTTTCTTGATAATTCAGGAGAAAGATAATATCCCATTTAAAAAGTACAAACCAAGAAATTAGCTTTATGGTAAGTCAACTGTTATATGTCTCTTGTATGCTGTTTATTCATATAAAATATGTACACCTTTATCCTTGCTTTATTCTTATCTTAAGGTACTGCTGCCAGGGATGGCACGTACTTACATGCCAAGTCCACTTTAATTTTACTTTATCATACTTATAGTTGGCTCCACATAAGTATAACCCAATGCTGCTGGGGACAGCATGTACATACATGGCATACCCACTCTGAGTTTAAATATTTTCTTAACATTAATTTCTCTGTAACATACCATGTACTGCCTGTCATGCAGGAAAAGGTTACCAAATAGCAAAAGTATCCTTTATAGAGCTGGTATTCTTCTAGTCATGGCTCATGGGTGGCACATTCCACACTTGTTTAATGGTCGAAATAATTAAAGAGCCCCTTCTTAAGTATCCAACTCCAAGAGTCATTCTGGGCACCACAACCTTCGGCCTAATTTTTCACCACAAGTGGTTAGTCACTAAGGAGTCAATTACTGGTACTACCTATTTCATCTTCTTATCATTTTCCTCGATTTTTTAAAATATTCTATTTCTATTACTGTTATTAGTAATATTCATAATATCATAATGATTATAATGTAGTGTAAATAACAATAATCACTATGTCACTATTAATAGCATTAGTAAATAAAAAACTTCCACAAAAAATCAAGGAAATAGGAAATGAGGTGAGGTACGAGGTCTATTAACTCCCTGGTGGCTATGCACTTGCAGAGCCATATATGTGTAATCACATTTCACAAAAAACTACATGTTCTTGGCAGGATAGGGTTAATCACCTAGGAGTCCATTACTAGTCCTAGCTATCTCACCTGCTTTATTTTTTCCCTTGATTTCAGGAGCCTTTTTGGTTACCTTTATTAGTATTTTAATCCTGTTATATTAATCATAATGTCAATAACAATGATAACAGTACCAATATCAATAGCATCTGAACAAAGGAAAAGAAAATCCAAAAATATTAAGGAGTGTGGAAATCAGGTGAGGTCACACAGGGCCTACTAATAGAGTCCTTGGTGACTGAGCACTTGTGGAGCCATCTATGTGTCAACAAAATTACTGTGGACAGCATGTGCACTGGTCAGTGATGGGTTAACTGCCTTCCCATTATATGTCAGATGGCAGCTATTCACATCTTTAAAATTCTTATCATTATGAAAATGTGTCACAGATGCATTTAAAAAAAGCATAAAAGTTTCACTGAACTTGCTGTTATCTCTACTACGGTAATTCATCTTGTGAAATCATTCTCTCACCTTCATATATTTCCATTATTTTTTTTCTAGCTAATTAATCCTTAACAATTTATCTAATCAAGTAAAGAATATGATTGGTACTTATTTCTACAATACATACTGCTATCTTTTTTTCACTTTTTTTACATACCTGAACTTTCTTCCTGTCACCCGCTCCACCAGAATCATTGACCACAAACTTCACTTCATCTTTGTACCTGAAAATACCAATCGCTACATTTAACAAAGAAAAGCTAATTGCATCAAAAAAAAATCAACAACCAAGAATTACAGTCTATTTTAACCGTCAAACACACGTCCCAACTTCATAATGCATCAAAGCCAGTCTCAGAAAATAATATTTCACAATCAAACCACGTTCTATATTTTAAGTGATCCCACCACACTATCAGATGAACAGGAAAAAAAAATGAAGATATCAATCACTAAAAACACATTTTCAATTGAAAAAGATAGAGCATACATCAGTCAAACCTAAAAAAAGAATATATATCAAAATAATGAGAGTAACAACAGGTCATGCATGATTATCAGTAAACACAAACAGCAAGCCACAGAATGTGCAGGCTGCTTATTCTAGTTATGCCCTTGATCACACTCACAAAACAAACTTCAAATTATTAAGACAACTCAGTTTTAAAATGAAACTCCAATTTATTTTCTTCAATGACACAAAATGAAGCTAAAAAAAAATCACTAATTACAAAAGACATTCTTTTCTGTCTAAATAAATTGTATGCAAAATCAGAAAGTCCTTTAAGAGAATAGCAATAACAATGATGCTCATTATGTAGAGCAGCAGATAGCAGGGGACTTTATCTCCGTTTTCGAGGGCCCTGATCTGTTCCTCCTCTAACATTTGTCGTGAAAAAGTAGCATCAGCTATAAGTGGGTACAAATATAATACATGGCATAAATATAAGTTTAAGGAAAATAAGTATAGGATGCAGATGACATGGAGGGATTAAATCACTTCACTCTCCAAGCAATAAAATACTTAAAAATTTCATGCCTATGTTGAAGGCCATTGTCAGTATTAGCAGAGATGTCACCTGCGGCCCTGTAATAATTGATTCATTTTGAAAAAAGGGCATATCTCAAATGGAGAAATAGAATGGAACAGAATATAATATCCCACTTTCCTTCATACCAACAAGAGAGAAAACTAATTCATCCCTATAATAATCTGGGATAAATACAGGAGTTAGACTACATCCCCCCCCCCCCCCAATAATAATAAAAATAAAAAGAAGAAAACAAAGCACTAACCTCTTCCCCCCAGATTTTGAGGTGCTGTAGAGCCAGTACAGGAAAGCTGTCGAAGAAGCAGCACCGAAGAGGCGGGCATCTCGAGACTGAGCGATTGTCGACAATTTACTCAGGATAACCATGTTTGTTGTTGTTTTTTTGTGCCGGTGTCCTGCCAATAAAAATACTTGTTGTTATTTATATGAAAAGCAATATGTATAAGGAGGCATAAGAAGCATTTATTACTAGGCAATATTTCAACAAAACTTGTAAAATGTTAAGATTCAGTTATGATAATGCAAAGCAACTAGAAATCTTATTTCTACTTTCTTCAGTCCCAACTCATCAACATGCTGCTCTCATCAAGATAAAATGAACAGCAAACACTCAGCACCACATACAGAACTAGACTGGATTTCAATAACATCAACAAATTAACCTTAAAACAAAAAGTACACGTTTCCATGTACTACACTTCCATGCACGTAATCACTAGTCTCCGCCACTCATTCACAAACGTTACTAAATCAATGATACTTGGATGCCTCTTCACTCTGAGATCTCCAATCTTATCAGCTGATTCGCTTGAGGAACACAAGTGGCACAGATTGTCAGTGTTGCATCATAAAGAATGGATGAAATGACGGCGCACTATGAAGATCACTCTTTGGACAACTACAGGACGGTTTAGTTATTCCCTAGGTTATGGTTTCTTAACTGAGGGCTTATGCTTTATCTTATATGTGCCTAATCAGGATAGAAAACATGAAGAGGCAAAGTAGTTCCCTGATGGGTTGCATATCTTGCCTCTCTTTTCTACAAAGATAAAATATGGAAGTACACATGGTGAATATCTATGTATTTATAACCTACCATCTAATATCCCACAGTTGTAATAATAGCTTATCATTCATCCCCTCTATCCCATTCCAATCAGACAGACTTGTAGCAGACAGATTCAGCCTCTGATAAGCCAGCTCCACTTGGTGAGAGTCAAGTGGACTGGTTTTACCAAACGAGGGAATTGATAGTCACCTTAACATCAGCACTAAAATGGTAAAAGTTAAACTATGATGTGAACAAAACTGTCCTGCTGGATGGGACATTTGTAAATTCCTTACTAATCTATATATTTCTTTTACTGGATATTTTAAACTTCATGGAAGATGAAAATGAAGGGCCTGTATAAGCATCATAAATAACAGATATCTGGAATTAAGTTTATTTCTCTTTCACCTAAAGGAAGAAGATGAACAAAGTAAACATTTAAATACCAGGCATTTATAAATATCAAATCTTGCCACATAAATTCCTCTGAGCATTCAAAATTTAATATATAGCCTGCCTCTAGTGATATAAGAAGATAATGTTAATGAGGTGTAAATATATCAATCATAGTTAAAGATAAATGTAAAATGGGAGGTAAAAATAAGAAATTTTACTGAAGAAGAAAATAAATTAGTTGCGAAGTAAAAGCTAATATTAATGTATTCTTTTTTTACATTTGCATTTTCTATGCAAAATATAAACCTATGTAGATAAGCTATTTCAATAATTTCCCCGTCACTATCAAAACTACAATCCAGCATTCCCCACCCGGAGTGTGTGAAGGTCAATATCAAAGTGCAGCTATTTTGATTAGTTCAATTTAACACTCATGCCCACACCTAAATGTCAAAACACCAAGGAAAATGGAGATGCAGGGGAGACTATGGCTTTTGTATCAACACATTATTTTACTTTCTTCATGATATTCTCAACTTCTTCTAGCCTTCCTTTTCTGCTGGAAAAGTAAGTTTCCAAGAACACTCTTATTCAACTATGAATCAAAGTAATAAGTAGTGAATTATATTGTTAATATGAATAGATAGCTGCATGAATTGACTCATATTTTCAGTTTACGTTCAGATACCTCTATTTCAAAATTCCTAAATTGTATTTCAGTATATAACTTCTTGATGATAAATATGAAGGAGACATCTTAATATGCACTCTCACACCAATCATACCTCTCAGCACTCCAGTAAAGGCCAGCAAACTTACTCAGTATAAAGTCTTGTAATGAAGAGCTTATATACTTCACTGGTTATGCATCACCACCCTAGGACCCAGTCCATCCTCAGACAGTTTGTGAGCCCTTGCTAGAGCATGGAGGCCTTGGCAATCTTCTGACATTTTGTGCCACGCATATGCTGAAGACAAGGAATCTCAGCTTACAGCCAGAAGGACCTGGACAGCCAGTATGGTTATGAGAAATAAGTTCTCTTTCAAGCCACTGTGGGTGCCTCCTCATCTTTATCTCTAACTTTACAACATATGAGAATCATCAATTACAATAAGATTCTAGTTCTCAGCTCAAAAGGTACAGCATTCCATACTCAAATTATATACACAAATACATACATACTACAAATGGAACATAAACAAAATGGATGTCTGATGACTTTTGCATAATATAAATATAATTCCTTGCATGCTGTGCAAAGTAAACATGCCTTATACATTAATAGTCGACTGAAAGAAGCGAGATCATAAGCACTTTATTTACTTCCTTTGAATGAACAAGTCAATATCATAAGCAGATTTAACCAGATACTTCCAGATATTTCCTTGACAATAAAAAACTTCTATGATCCATCAATACCAGAATCATAATTAATTTACTGATTTAGCAAGATTCATTATGCAAATGCAAACAAATTCTCAAAACTCACAAATAACCATCATTTAGACTGTAAATAAGGGAGGCAGGTGGGGGGGGGGGGGGGCGGCATCACTAGTAAATCAAGTCAAACATTTTTTTGTGATGCATGATGACTCACCATGCCATAACACTTACAAAAAGCAATGGAGTGACTGTTGGCTGGAACTTTCCACACTCAAAAAATGCAGTGAAAGTTGAATGAGAGAGAAATACATAGAGCTTGACCTGAAACCCTGAAGATTCTTTCATTCAGTTCCTAGTGCTCAGAAAAACACAGTCTGGTTTAACTGGCGAGTGTATCAATAAATCCACAGCGTTTCATTATTAGAAGCTTAAGCACAGGATGACAACATTACTTTCTCATACATATACATATACATGAGACTTCAATATACTAGGCATGTACACATCGCACATTGCTTGCCAATATTTGTAAATTTTTTTGTGAACTAAGCTATCATATTTTATGCACTAATTAAGGTATATATTCTAACATCATGAATACATTATATATGAGGATTAGGGCAGGCAGCTTTTTTTTTTTAATGTCAACACAACGGCCGCCAAAATAATCAGATTAATTCATGTTTTCAGAGGATCCACCTTAGATACAATTATCAGAAATATTTTAAATACTGCTCTACCTGAACAAGATTTTTATCTCACCCTCACAAGGCACCTTACATGTAAAAAAAAGAAAAAAAAAAGTGTAGATTAAAAAAAAAAAAAATTAACTGAAAGAGTAATCTGAATTTTTTTAATTCACGTCAAATTCAAGGAATGCAGATCATATCTTTACTTTCAAAAACAAAAAGTGATGCAGATGAGTGACTTTCATCCATACCTCAAGCAACATGCAGATTTATTACAGATCAACATAAAACAACCACAATTTACAGACAAATTTTTCCCACAAAAAAAAAAAATCCTCCGAGCACAGAATTCCCTTTCACTTCCTCCGAGGAATTCCTTCAGCTCTCGGCCCGTGCTGGCAGAACTGACAAAATATTTCTTTAGACTTGTAGCTTAACTGTGTCTCTCGCAATCACTTTCAATTACGGTGGTGTGACTTCTGAATGGCAACATGACATGACTACTGAATGGCAACAACACATGACAACCGAATGGCAACATGACATGACTTCCGAACGGCAACAGGACGTGACTTCTGATGATACCTTACTTGTGCCTTCTTGACTTGTACTTTACTTATGACATGATACTTTACTTTGGGCATGAAAAGCCTTCTTGCGATTCT